>NC_080188.1:195918961-196221303 GCF_030028045.1 Hippopotamus amphibius kiboko
GTGGATCCCCTGAGACTGGCTGGTCATGGCGGCAGCTCCAAGTCAGGTGGCTTCTGTGACTCTGGAAAGTGATGGATCTATTTATCCTTAGAGAAAGCACCGCATAGCTCAGACTGTTGTGTCAACAGTGAGTTCTAAGCACAGCTGTTGGTTCCAAAATGGCCTGGTGGAGCAGGATAGCTGGGCTCCAAGGAGAGTCCAAGGGTGGAATCCAGGAAAACAAGTGAAGTCAAGGAGGCTGAGAACTCATTTCTGCCAACTTAAGCTCTTTTCTGTGAAAGAAGGAAACTTTCAAGGGGTGTTGTGTCTACCTACAAACACTGAGCAAGATGTCTTTAGGAGATCAGTGTTCCTCTCCTAAAAAGTGATGTTGACTTGTGTACCGTATTTTTCTTTCAAGTTACAAGATCTTTCTTTGTTCTTTGTCCCTGTGGTTCTAGTTTTAGGTCTTTATTTGGTGTTAGCAATTCAATTATCTGCTTGGGACAACTTTATTAACATGTTGTGAGGAAAGGGGATTTCCTGGAGGTATGCTAGACATCTATTCGGTTCTGTCCCTAGGCCTCAGGTGAGAGGAAAGAAAAGGATTCCTTGGGGGTTTTGTGTTGTTCTGTAGCAATGCTGTTTGCTAGAGCTCCCAGGAGATCTTAGTATGGTAACTAACCCAGCATTAAGGGAGAGAGCACTGTAGGTTTTGATGTGTAATTAAAATCAACTAAACATGCATTTTATATTAATTGCTTTGTGCTTGCATTGGGGGGTGCCCTAAGACGGTCCGAAAGAATCCATTGTATTTGATTTGATTCTGTCCACGAGTGACTGGACAAATCAGAATGTTAGTCACAGTGGAGACGCATAAAATATCATTTACACATATCTAAGAGTTTTATTTGAAATGAAAAGTTAATCTTTCGACATATGGCCAAAGCTTTATAATCAGCAGAGTAGAATGTCATGTACTATTGCTTTCACCAACTACACCTCTGTTGCCTCATCTGTAAATACCAGGTACAATTTCTTTGAATAGATGTGTGAATTTAAAGATAAGTGTAAACATTCTGAGAGCTAAATCTTTTAAGATTTTAATGATAGTTTCCTCCTGACACTTTAAAGATATCTCACCGTCCATACCTGCATCAAAACACCAGGTGTATATCATGTGTACCAATCTTTCCAAAAAATAAAAAAAATAAAGCTCTTCTTCACAGGAGCACTTTTCTTTCTTTTTGCATTCATATTTAATCAGTTTATAAAGTTTATTTTTTATTGCATAATTACAGTCATTAGCACAACTGGGATAAACAGGTATGTGAACAAACACAGCTCTTGATGAACGTAGATTTCAACTTGTAAGAGCAGAAGCGTGAAGGCAAAGAGCAAACTCGTTCCTTATCTTCAGGTTTGGCCTGACGTAGGCACCAGTTAGTACTTTTTTACTAACTGAGAGAATGGAGATCATCAGGGATTTCTGCGAATGGTTAAGTGGAGGTTGTTATAAGAAAACTGCTTTAATCTTATACCAACAGTGTTTATGGACTATCTCCTGAACGCATTGCCCCAAATGAGGCCAATAGAATCAGATCTTGAATTACAGAGAAAGGGTGATTCTGGAGGGAGATTACAGGAGAGGAATTAGGTAAGAAAGATGATTTTTTCCATACTGGCATAGAAAAATACAATGTCTCCTAAGAGCTTGAAGAGACAGGTATGACTTTGTCATCAGTTGAACAAGGTACTTAACTAGATTCTCACCAGCAAAGCCTTCTCTGGCCCACAATATACACCTTCCTGGCCTGATCCTAAGACTCCTTTCCTGGGTGCTTTATTTTGTTTTTTCTTTCAAGTCAATTTGCCTAAATAATATAATATTAAGATGCATGTGTTTTAAAACAACTTGGAGGACATTATACTTTCAGACATTTACTTAGAACAGAAAATCTGTATGATGTGAAATACAAAAGGTGCTGGACATCACTTCCTGCCACTAACATGCAGTGACGCCCACCGATGAGTCACACTGGGACAAACTGTACACATTCAAACACTTAGAACTCAGCAATGCCCTGACTGAATTTTGGTCTGCAAAGTTCTCAAACCCCTATCAGAATCCTGTAAGTAAACTTTAGCAGTAACGATAACTCCTATTTAAAATATTATTGAAGTAATATTGTATTAGTTTCTGCTGTACAGCAAAGTGATTCAGATACACACACACACACACACGCACACACACACACATTCTTTTTCATATTCTTTTCCATTATGGTGTGTTACAGGATATTGAATGTCGTTCCCTGTGCTATTCAGTAGGACCTGTTATTTATCCATCCTATATATAATAGTTTGCATCTGCTAATCCCAAACTCCCATCCCAATCCTCCCTTACCTCCCCTCCTGCTTGGCAACCACAAGTCTGTTCTCTATGTCTGTGAGTCTGTTTCTGTTTCTTAGATATGTTCACTTGTGTTGTACTTTAGATTCCCCATATAAGTGATACGTATGGTGTTTGTCTTTGTCTGACTTACGTCACTTAGTATGATCATCTCTAGGTCCATCCATGTTGCTACACATGGCATTATTTCATTCTTCTTTATGGCTGAGTAATATTCCATTGTGTATATGTGCCACATCTTCTTTATCCATTCATCTGTCAATGGACAGTTAGGTTGCTTCCATGTCTTGACTACAGTAAATAGTGCTGCAATGAACATAGGGATGAATGTATCTTTTCAAATTATAGTTTTGTCCAGGTATACGCCTAGGAGTGGGATAGCTGGATCATATGGCAACTCTATTTTGTGGTAATGACAACTCTTGAACAACCTAGATGTTCAATCAGAACAATGGAATCACCCACTGTTAGTGCTAGAACACAATAATATTGTCAGGTACTTTCAAAATACCTGTAACTTATAGTGAACATGTCAGTGGCAGAAAATTGAAATATTTCCTTTAAGATCTCACAAATAATTTTAAATTTTATGACAGAGGTTTTCCTTTTCTTCATTTAATTAATGGAGGAGTCTTTTCCTGGACCAAAAATACGGACAGGACATTGCATGATCTTTCTTAATAAAAAGATGCAAAGTGGAATATTGGGAGAGATGTCCACTTACACAGGAGAAAAGGGCTTTGAGTGTAACTCCTGGTAGGGAATTAGAATGATTTTGTCTTGTCTTCCCCTGACTCTTAAAGGAGGGGAAGTTAGAAGGAGGGATAGAAAAATTCACCCATAAGCAGTGACAGATCTTATATCAGCCTGGGCTCTGGGTAAAAAAAAAAAAAAAAAAGTAAGAAAAGAAGAACAGGCCTACCCTTGTGTGGGTTTGAAAGTATATTAACAGGATTTTCTGTAGAAATAAAATCATATTGGATGGGAAATTACAATCTAACGTGCAAAACAAATGGGAAAGTAAAGTCCAGGGGTGGTGGGCAGTGTGGAGGTGGGTGGAGCCAGAAACCTGGCAGGGGAGTCTGAACTTTGTCATAAATGGAAGGGATTATTTTTATCATACTAATGGGTTACTTACGGTAACTGAGTTTGCCCCTTTTAAAATCAAAGCAAATTCATGTGACATTTTATTTATAAAATCTAACATATTGAGGATAATCATACTTTAAAAATTTTGTCTGTTAATAACCCAGATTTTGAGTTTGTTTTTTAATATTTTGTATCATTGAGGCCTTAATGGACAAAGATTTCTTCTTCTGTTCACTAACAGTACCAACAAAACTGGGTCTGATACTTCACACTTACAATGCACGTTTCCATACATTCCCCCGTGTGATTTTCACAGCAGCCCTGGAAATGGGCACTGTTGTCACATATCACATTGATTTTCATCAAGAAAGAGACTAGAACATCTATAAGATAATCAAGACTGGTGTCAGGAAACTGGGGCTCAGAAACGCTGAGAGGTAGCCCCAAGGTCAGGGGCTCCTAAGCGGAAGGACTGAACAGATCTCAAGATCAACTCTATCCCCTGCCCCCCAGTCCTCTCCCTTTCCAGAAGAGCACTTCATATCAATTGGCATTTCCCTCTCTATAAAACATGATTAAAATATGGATCAAACAAACTGCTAGGTGCTCAAACGACTGAAAACAGAAATATCAAAACAAAGTGAGATTTGGCTTAATGTAGGTCCTTGACTAGTGAAAATTCCGCCACAGAAATGCTGGTTTTAGGCAATTGGAGTTCTTCCTGTCCTATTTATTTGGGACCACTTGTTCTGGTCTTACTGTTTATTTTATTCTGTTTTATCTTTCCTTTTATACTTAAAAATTAAACCAAATAATACAGTTTTCTTTAATTTGAGTGGTATGAACCATTTTTGGTTTCTGTGTTAGCGTTCATTTCTATGTGTGACCATATAAGAAACACAATTCACTGATACTGTTACTTATTATTATATATCTTACTTATTATATATGATGTTGTTTTATTCTTTATTATTTTCAATAAGTTAAATATTTAAGTTATATATTTTTATACAAATTCCAAAGAGTAGAATTTGATTTCTCAGATGAGGTAGAAAAATAAGACATAGGACGCTTAGTAACTTTGTAAAAAGGAAGTGTAAGAATTAGAATAGTGTAGATTTAGGTCTTTGTTCTTTGACTCTATTTTCTAAATACTTTCATATTTCTTTTTTATTAGTGCAAAATGCAAAAAAAAAAGTTACAAAAAAAGACAAAATCTTACAGACAAAACCTGTGCCCTTTGGAAATGTGTCACTTGAATGTTGAAGGATTCCAGTGAAATGCCTCTTAATATTACTTGTACTTAGCTTGAAAAAAATGTAACATTGAGAGTTTTGAATAGTTATAATTATACATTTAGCGAGTGTTCAGTCTATATTTTTTGGTTTCTCTTGTTTGAAGTTTCATTTCTGCTCAGACTTCCTCTTACCGTCCATCCCCTGCATATTTCAGCTGATCATAAGATCCTTCCTCCTTTTGCCCACGTTGGTTTAATCCTTGAGTCTGAATACTTGTGAAAAGTAGCTTAATTTCTGGTTTCCTGAAGGCCTGGAGCTTCTAGGCATTGCAAAGCTGTAAGCTGTGATTTTTCAGGCAAAACGCTAAGCCTTGGTCAGGAGGCTTCTACAGGCTCGGAATCATTATTCAGTTCACTTATTTGTTACGGCTGAGCAGTGACACATAAATATCAATCCAATAAGCTGCCCTCCTTCTTCATCTGTCACCAGACGGGGAGGCGGCCCTCCTGACTCCTGTCCCCCTCCTCTGACCCCCTTCCTCCTCCAGCCCATTCACCCTCCTGCTCATCCTCTCTTCCACCAGAAACATTCCTCCACACCTTCATTCTGACTTCCTTCTGCCTGGAATAGCTTTCTTGTATTTGCTGGGGAAACAAAGCATCCAAGGCCCATTTCCAACGTCCTCTTGAAAGAATGAAACTTTCTGGATCCTCTCAGACTTAACTGATCCTTTCTCCACCTTATAGGACTTTTTTTTAAAATTAAATTAATTTATTTATTTATTTTATTGGCTGTGTTGGGTCTCCTTTTTGCTGTGAGCCAGCTTTCTTTAGTTGCGATGAGTGGGGGCTACTCTTCATTGTGGTGCGCGGGCTTCTCATTGCTGTGGCTTCTCTTGTTGCAGAGCACAGGCTCTAGGAGCATGGGCTTCAGTAGTTGCAGCACATGGGCTCAATTGTTGTGGCACATGGGCTTGGTTGCTCCACGGCACGTGGGATCTTCCTGGCCCAGGAATTGAACCCATGTCCCCTGCATTGGCAGGCGGTTTCTCAACCACTGTGCCACCTAGGAAGCCCACCTCATAGGACTTTGCATTAACTGGTTGGAGGGCATTTCTCAAGCTTCACTTGCCGATTGACATAGATACACCACTATGAATATGGAGTAGATAAGGAACAAGAACCAACTGTATAGCACAGAGAACTCTACTCAGTGCTCTGTGGTGACCTAAATGGAAAGGAAATCCAAGGAAGAGGAGATATATGTATAAATACAGCTGATCCACTTTGCTATACAGCAGAAGCTGACACAACGCTGTAAAGCAACTATACTCCAATAAAAAAATAAAAAATAAACAAATAAATAAAATGGGACTAGGTTTGGTCCTAGTCCTTCGATCAAGAAAAAAAAAAAAAAGAAACGAAGTTTCATTTGCCCTCTTTCATATCATATATATATTTTTATTCCCTTGACACTTTCTTTCAGATGAAGTATGACAAATGACCCTATTTCCTGTGAGAAACGTATGACGCCGTCGCAGGTCTTTGTGTTTCTTTTACAGTATTTAATGGCTTTCCCATTGATGTTGCTTCTTGGGATGGATTCTACGGACAATCTGGACGGCTCTAGTCTAGAGAAGAGGCCCTGAGAGTGTTGTGTGACTGTCTACCACCCCTTCTACTTCCTGCTCTGCCAGCTGTTGGTACTGAAGTATCTGGGTGTGTATTCAAAAGGATGGGGGATACAGTCCTCGATACCCCCTGTTGCCTTGAAGGGTAGGCATGGGCATCTCTGGCTGTGAGTCCTGGTTGAATCCCTTGAAAAGCCTCCTTCCACATACCTTGAAGGATACCAACAATCTTGATCCTCCTCCCACCTCTCTGGCTGCTCCCTTTCTGTCGCTTTCTCTGGTTCCTTCCCATTTTCTTGTAACTTTTGGAGCTGCCCAGGATTTGGCCTTTGGACCACTTCCCTTTTTTTATCTCTATTCCCTCCCTGCGTGATCTCACCCTGTCTCACGGGTTTAAGTGCCATCTACATGCTGATTACTCACAAGTGAAATCTCTGCTGTGCACCTCTGCCCTGAATACCAGCCTTGTATTCGCTTGGGTGTTTAAAAGGCATCTTGGATTTAACAAGTCCTAGTCAGCGATCCTGAACCCCTGCTCTTCTTACACTTTCTCCCGTTTAAGAAAATGGTGGCTCCGTCCACATATTTGATCAAAGCAGGGTCATTCTTTCTTTCCTTACCCATATGCAGTTCTTCAGCAAGTCTGTTGACTCGCCTTTCGAAATGAATTCAGAATCCGACCTCTCACCTGCTCCCCGTCACCACCTCGAGCACCGCCACCATCACCTCTTGAGTGTATGATTGGCCTTGGTCTACTAATCATTCTTCTATTTCTGTTCTTGCTCCACTTGCATCTGTTTTCAGTACAGCAGGGAGAGTGATACTATTAAAACAGCCAGAGCGATGTCATTCCTCTGTAGTGATTGCTGAGCCCACTCAAGGTAAAAATCAGATCCTGAACCAAAGCATGTGAAGGCTTCCCCTTTGGGTGCCGCTCAGACCTCCTGCTCGGGCCATGCCGCTACCTCAGAACCTGTGCCCTTGCCCTTCCCTCTGTCTGCAGCGCTTTGCCCTAGCGTCTGCTGGCTTGCTTCCTCCCTGCCATCCTGTCCTGGCGCATGGAAACTGGCAGGCCCTCTTCCCTCCCTTTCCCGGACACTCACTGCTCTGCTTCTCCATTTCATACCATTGCTGCTAGCATCGGCTCACATTTTGTTTTTCTGTTTCCCTTATTATCCATCTCCTCCCACCAGAATAATACATTCCATAAAGGAATGTATTTTCTTTTCCCATGGGTACCATCTATTTTATTGAAGAAATCAATGTACGCTATGATGTAAAAATACTTCGCAAACATATTATTGTTATGAAAATATGATGGAGAGTAAGAACACTGTCTTCAGGATCGGGAGATATGAATTTTATTTCACACTATGCCAGTACCTTCTGTAACGTTTAAGAGCTTCCCTATTTTCCCTATTTCTATAAGGGAAAGTATTATTACAGATTTTGCCCGTTTAATTCATTCCTTTACACTTAGCATCTAGAACAATGCAGTGAGTCCCCGACATAGGAACCTCTGAGTTGTGAAGTTTCAAAGATGTGAACGCGCGTTTGCATGTCCAGTCACGTGAGTTAGTTCACGTGTCTGGCATACGCGGTCACGTGAGTGTATCCTCTACAAGTGCTTGTGCTTGTGTGTCCTTTACCGTACACTACCGTATAGGGTACAGTGGTACAGTACCTTTATTTCAAGCCCAGGATCTCCAGAAGCAAAAGTAAAAGCAGCAGTGATGTAGCTGGCTCAGCCATTAGCCCCTGTGCGCCAGCTGTTGTACCATGCTACTGTACTTTTCAAGGTACTGTACTGTAAAGTTAAAAATGTTTATTTTTTAATTTGCTTCTTATGTATCATTTGCGTGAAAAGTATTATAAACCTATTACAGTACAGTGCTATATAGCCGATTGTGTTTGTTGGGTACCTAGGCTAACGTTGTTGGACTTACGAACAAACTGGACTTACAAATGTGCTCTTGGAATGAACTTGTTTGTCTGTAGGAGACTTATTGTACCTGGTAAACAGAAGGTGCTCAAATATGGCTACAGGAGCAAAGGTATCTAGGGCTTCCAGGGAGAGTATGATCACTGAGACAGGTCTATCCTATAGTAAATGTGGATGTTTGTGTGTGAGAGGTCTGTTCATAAAGTACATTCACCACCACGTTACCTCTTTGCTCTATGTCCTGTATACATTAATCAGCCCCAGACCTAAACCTTAATGAAGCAGAAAAGAGGGAGGGAAAGAAGGAAGGAAGAGAGAGGAAAGGAGAGAGAGAAGAGATTACTTTTATTATTATTTTATTTATTTTTATTTATTTATTTATTTTATTTATTTATTGGCTGCTTTGGGTCTTTGTTGCTGCACACATGCTTTCTCTAGTTGCTGCGAGTGGGGGCTACTCTTCATTGTGGTGCGCAGGCTCCTCATTGTAGTGGCTTCTCTTTTTGTGGAGCATGGGCCCTAGGCACGTGGGCTTCAGTAGTTGTGGCACATGGGCTCAGTAGTTGTGGCTCACGGGCTCTAGAGCACAGGCTTAATAGTTGTGGCGCACGGGCTTAGTTGCTCCGCAGCATGTGGAATCCTCCCAGGGCAGGGCTCGAACCCATGTCCCCTGCATTGGCAGGTGGATTCTTTACCACTGGGCCACCTAGGAAGTCCAAGATTACTTTTAATAAACTAGTTAGATCAAGGTTTCTGTTACCAGGAGGAAAAGTAATGTTTTAAAAACTTTCTGTACGATTAATTCTTTGAGAGGACATTCACCTAGGTTTAATCTGTACTACAATATATTCCAAAAGTGTTGGTCAAGGCATTAAGTGTCTGTATCTTAGTTTCCACGCCTTCACTGTCTAGTTAAGAGTAGGAGTAGGCGTCACCACCAATAAAACAATGTAAAGCTGGTTAAGAGCAGGGACTCGGGAGCAGAGAGCTTAGTCTGGGTCCCAGCTCAGCTTTTCCTCTCACTGTGCCCCAGTTTCTCTGGCTGGAAAATAAGGGATAACACCAGTTATCCCCACCAGTAAGGTAGTTAACACCTACCTTACAGGGCTTTTGTGAAGATTAGTCAATATTTATAAAGCACTTAGAATAGTGTCTAGCACAAGTTACTGCTACATTTTTAAAAATTATGTAATTAAATAAAAAATGTTCAAGACCTTATATTTAGTGCCTTTATCTCATCAGCCTTACTGTTCATATCCTTATGATTTTCTACCTGCCCACCAAGAGGACTCACTTCCCTACTCTGCCAAGCCTTACTTTATTTATTTTTTCATCACATTTATTATTTCAAGTCAAAGTTTTGTTTTCAAGTCAAATTTCTATGGCTAAAAGGATTGTGTTTGGAATAGTGATTTAGAAAAAGTGCTCCATTTTGTGACATAGTAAAAAATCCATCTTTTGGCCTAATTTTGCTGGTAGAGGCTCTATCAATTTCTAATTATGAACAATTAGGGTGTGGATACGTATACGCTAATCCACCCTAATTGTTCATAATTAGAAATCTCACTATCAGACAGAGAGTTCAGAGATAAGGTGAAAGGATTTAAACAGGAATCCAGGGAGGAGCTGAAAGAAAAGCAAGACACTTTTATTAAAGATACTTTCTAGTCCTCAATGTTTGAGATGTATCCCCAAAAAAGGGCAGATTTCAGCGGAGTTCTTCTTCAAGGATACGCTTTATGCTTTTTGCTTCAGAAGCCCTTTGAACAAATTTGCAACTCAAAGTCATGACTCTTGAACAAGAGAAACTAGAGGGTCTTTAGACATTCGTATTTCAGCTTCCACTGCTCCCAAAGGCCGAACCCCTGGCCGCTGGGCCCCGGCTTGTTAGGGTGTCGGGTGGCCCAGAAATGGCACCCAAAGCTCAAGACGCTAGGGCCACACCCCTGTCACTGATCAGGTCAGTGATCTCAGGCAAGTTACTTAGCCTGATCCATGAAATGTAGATAAAGCAGTACCTGTGTCTTGAGTACAGATTAAATTGGATTAAGTGGGAGAAACGCTTGTCATGAAGAAAGCACTCTGTAAGTGTTGCTATTATGGTTAGCCATTGGATAAAGCAGAGATCATACCAAAAATAACGTGTAAACTTCCTGCCTTTTACACAGCATGGGTGTCGCAGTGATTCTGTGTAGCAGCCTTCTTCCTTTTCAGGTCATCATTACTGCGGTACATCTGAGTGGAAAGAGCCACACGCATTGGATCCATCTTGGGCTTAGCTTTTGACAACACCGCTTTCTAGCCAAGGAACCTCCAAAGTGTTGCTTTCCTTGGCTGAATCTCTGTTTTTCCTTCTGTAAACGGTGACAATTACATCCACCTTTTTCTGTCGTTGTACGTATCAGAGACAATCAACAAAAGATGCCTATTGTTATAACCAGCATGGAGACAGTTCCCCGTAAGTGGTAGCTGTCAGTGTCAGCTGCTGGAGTGCTCAAGTGAAGGAGACAGCAGTGGCAGAAGTAGGCAGTCTTACCGGGAGTCCTGGTGTCGACGTGCAGCTTATAAAGCCATTTTAGGTCCGAAAGTCTATGAATGAAAACCCTACGAGGTCCTGTAAAGTTTGGCTTACTTGAATTTGCTGAGGAAGAAAACCGTGTCTAGTAATTCCCTGAATTCCAAAGTTTGAAAATCACTGGCATAAACTGAAGGAAAGAATGTAAGGAAAGAGAAAAACTGGGTTTTCCAGTTCTTCTGGCTTTCGGACCACTATCAAATGCTTAATGGTGAGTGGGGAGGGTTGGACAACTGGGAACTCTTCCTGATTGTCTGGATTGTTGGCTTTACTCCGTTTCACTGTTAATCTGTAACTGTAACATATGCCCTTAGATGTGCTTGGTTTTGTGAAGATCAAACAAGATAATGGAAGAGACAGAGTTAGATTTTAATGTCAACACAGTAGAATTACATTGAGACTCCACCCTTGATCTTCCACAGGTAGCTCTATATCAAAGGAAAATAAATGGCATAAAATGCATTTTTTTAATTCCACATGTTTTAGATGAGCCTACAGGTTACAGGTTCTGGGAAATTAATCAATCCTCCACCGAATATTTTGTGATACAAATCAGTTGACTTGAACTCCATAAATTTCACGGCGCTGCTGACGAGTGCACCCGTCTCTGCAGCGAAGGAGGCCCCACGTTCACAATAATAAGATAGAGGACTTGACACAGTAGTAATACATACATAGTTCTGGACACTTTGCACAGCATGTTCACGTATGTTACCTCCTTTCAATCTCACAATGGGACACCGTGAGGTAGGCGCGACAAGCATCCCTTTGTCCACTTTATGGATGAAGAAACTGAGATGCAGGGAACTCAGGTGATTGGTCCGGGTTATCTGGTTCCTAAGAGGTCGAGTGAGGACCAGGATTTCACATTGACTTGACTTTTAATATTTTTTCTACTTAATATGTTGTCTTACTCTTAAGAGGTTTAGGAATAAAGCATGCTGGAACTGTTGTCAAGGAATTGGCGAGGCAGCCCTCGCGGACCCCACAGTCTTGGTCAGGGTAAAAACTGCCCCTGGGTGACTGAGGACGTCTTAAGATTGGGGAGCGGTGGGTGTTTCCCAGCTTGTTTTATAGAGAACTGAGACTACCCACCAATATCTACCCATGACCTCTTCATCAGAAACTCTCCGCAGGGAGGCAAAGGGGGGCGGCCTTCCTCTTTCCTCTCACCCTCCCCTGGGGCTGCCTTTTTATGAGTTTTTTTTTTAAATCTTCTAGGACTGCCTAAGTGCTCCTTTAACCTAGTTTCTGCTGTACCGGTATACCCAGGGAGCTACCCTGAAGAATGTTCAGGAAACTTCAGTAAAAGGGAGGTATAAGTTGTCAGGGAGAAAGTAATTATTCTAGTAAATATTCTAGAATTATTACTAGAAGAAGCACTGACAAAACCCAACTGGTATTTGGTGTGAACCCACAGGAGTTTAAGTAATCACGTTACAAAAAAGGGTCCATACTGCATGGTGGTAAAAAAAAAAAAAAAAAAAAAAAAGTGCCCAGGAGCAGACCTAGGGAAAGGGCGGCCTGCTGCAGCCTTTCCCCTGGAATAGGTCCTGTCCCCACGCGAGCCCTCTGGTCCCGGGGGACACTTCCAGTTCTGCAAGGTTGTCTCCCAGGGTGCCAGGTCCCCTGGGCTGGAGAAGCACCTGACCACAGCAGATGGAAGAGAGCATTAGGCAGATTTCAAGGAGATTCGGGAGCTAGCAAAATCCACATGGAGGTCCAGAAGCTCTTCTGCGCTGGGAACTCACACGATGAAAGAAGGGTGGGTTGGATAAACAGCCCCCACGGCAGAAGGAAATAGGCAGATGTAGGGGAGGGGGCCTGATGAGCTTTGGAACCGAGGCATGTAGGGGGATGCGAGCAGCGAGGGGAAGCCTGGGCTTGTCAGCATGAAACAGGTTCCTATTCTCTTAAAAGGTAGGCGGTACTTAAAGCTCAGCTGTGCACATCAGGCAACTTCTGAAGTCAAGATAGACATAAAAGGCTTGCATTATTATCTAGAACTGATGTAGATACATGTAAGTTAAACCCATTAACCAGATGGAAAGGTTCATCATTTTCAAAAGTTCATCGTTTGACGTTGACATTGATCAATGTGGTTGGCTAGTCCACAGGGAGATGGGCCATACGTGCAACTACCTACTGGACTTTGAGAATGTAGTGTGCAGAAAAGAATGTAAAAATATCTCTTTTTAAAATTAATTGCATGTTGAAAGAATATTTTGGATGTACTGGGTGAAATAAAATGTATGAGAGTTGATTTAATCGATCTCTTTACTATTTTTGATGTGACTACTAAAAAGTTTAAAATGAGGTATGTAGCTCATATTATATTTGTATTGGACAGTGCTGCTCTTGAACCCAGTTCTGCCATTTGTTTGCTGTGCATCCTTGGGAAACTTAGTGAACTTCTGTGTGCCTTCATTTCCTCAACTATAAAGTAATTGAGTTATGAAGATGAAATGACTTGATATATGAAAAGCACTTAGAAACATATCTGGGATATAGAAAATTTGGCTATTATCTATCTATCTATCTATCTATCTATCTATCTATCTATCATCTACCTATCTGCTATAACAAATACACGTGTGTTTGCATGTGCAGTACCAGAACAACATACAAAAGCATTAACTATTACAAAGTGCTTTTATCAGTTTTCTTTCTTTTCTCCTTCCTTCCCTCCTTCCCTCTCCCCTCCCTCCCTCCTCCCTCCCTCCCTCCTTCCTTCCTTCCTTCTTTTCTTTCTTTCCTCTTTCTTTCTTTCTTTCTTTCTTTCTTTCTTTCTTTCTTTCTTTCTTTCTTTCTTTCTTTTCTCTTTCTTTCTTTCCTTCCTTCCTTCCTTCCTTCCTTCCTTCCTTCCTTCCTTCCTTCCTTCCTTCCTTCCTTCTTTCTTTCTTTCTTTCTTTCTTTCTTTCTTTCTTTCTTTCTTTCTTCTTTCTTCTTTCTTTCGTCTCTTTTTCTCTCTTTCAGTAAAATAGTTTCAGCTACAGTTACATATCAGAGATGAACCCATAGAAAATAGTTGAATAGAAATGCATCTCTGTATTTCCAGCCAACTTGTTGGAGCTGTGGAAAATCTCTGAAGTATTGTGCTGATGGCTGGAATCATAATAATTCACTAATTTTTCAAACTAGTTTCACAATCTTTTAAAAACGTGAACTCCCATAGAGCTTTCTTGTTTTGTGACTGCAATGACAGCAGACACACAAAGCAGGTCCAGCAGGTAGGGCATGCATTGTAGTATAAACAGACGAATGGTTTTGGCTGTTTACTGTAAATAAGAAAAAATTACACTGGGATTAGTGAGTTGTTTAATTAGAACCTGCAACTTATTTGCGTGTTTGCTTTTGCTAGTTTCTTCTCCTAAACTACTTCTAATTTGTTTAGAAGTGAGCCTAAAACCTATAACATGTGGACACTTCTAAGGACAGAAAATCCGAAAGCTCTGGATGGATTGGAGGAGGGTGATTGAAAGGAAAAGGGGAAACAGAAAAATTGCAGTTGGTGTAATTTAAGGGGCTTGATAGGACAATCAAGAATATGATACACCGTTCAAGAATTGCTTCCACACATGGAAATCGATCCACACGCCCCGGGATGTACAAACAGGAGCAGGATCGCAGGAGAGTTTCTCTTTTATGTGACGTGCATCATTGCTCCAACGCTTCTTAGGAGGAGCTGATTCTAATTTTCGGCTCTGTAATTTAAAACGAAAGTAATGGATATAGAAAAAAAAAGCAGCGAAAATGATGAAAGGATTAGCCACTGAAATACCTGAAAACAAAGCATTTTAACACAGAGTTTTTAACCCTTAAAATGAAAACCCACAGTTTTGTGACTGGGAAAGAGATGGTGATACTTTACCAAGATTGGAAATGACACATGAGACTGAGGCCAGGAGCCTGACAGGTGAACACGGACATGGTCACGCGATGGTCTCACGAGCATCCCTGCCTGAGAATCCACCAGGGTGCTGTTGAGCTTGTGCTTCTCATTTCTTCTCATACGTTTGACATTTTTGGAAGACGAGGGGCGCAGATCTCCCTCTTCTGTGTGCCCTAATACCCTGTGCCTCTCTCTGACATGATGCTCAACCCTCTCTATCGTCATTTTCCACTTTTCTGTGAGTCTCTCCAGGTCTCCGAGGACAGGAACTCAAGCCTTCTTTGTCCATTTTCCCAGAACCTGGCAGTGTCCTTGGCATATAGCAGTAGACACAGAAATACCCTGTTGCCTGAAAGTGTGAATAAACATAGGCACGGTAAATTTTCTGGAAAGGGTGTTTTAGAAAATATGAGATAATTAGTTTGTTGCTGTTAGGACCATTATAAATAGTTTATAAAATCCTTGATTTTAAGACTGAGGACGAGATGAGTTGAGGGTGCTTTGTTACAGGAGTTTTAGAATCAAACAGCTCTTTTTCTAAGTTGGACAAGTTGCTTAACCTTTCTGAGGCTTATCTTCTTATCTGTAAAATGAGGACAGTCATACCTAACGTGCTGCAGGGTGAGTGTGAGCTTGTAATTGAAATGCAATAATGCATGAAAAGTTGCTAAGCTAAGTGTCTATCATAATATAAGCACTACATTCATTCATTCATTCATTCATCTGGCGAGTATCTAGTACTACGTGATAAGCGCTATTCCAGGTGTTAAGAACACAGCAAGGTCATTATCATTATTATGAGACATGAAAGCTTTAGGGAAAATTACCTGCCTGTGATGCTCTGTCTCTTGTCCCCAGGAGGCCAATGCCAGGGCTGCTCTTATGGACCAGTGAGCCCCCATCTAAGGCAGGATGTTGGGATTGCAGGTAACCCTGTCCTTCCATCATCTGTAAACTGAAGGACGCATGAGGACAGCTTGGTCTCCAGACTACCTTGGGGACTGGGGTCCTTGCTTTGGAACTCTCCCTGTTGGCCCTAACCTTCCAGTGTCAAAAAGCCCACTGACTCCAAAGACCTTCCAGACTATTCTGCCCGAGGTTACTAGCATTAGTTCTGGCAGAGAAACTCAGGAAAATTTACCTTAGCCCTTCCTGCAATCGACTGTGGCTTGCTAGAATGTAGATTTAGTAGGAAAGTTAAATATTTAAGGAAAGGAAGGCCGACTTCCTGACTGTGGCATATGTATTGAAGGTTTCACTTTCGCAACCCTGGTTCTTTCTCAACTGCTCGCTGCGTCTGTTGCCAGACAGACCTCAGTTTCTTTTTCCTCTTCCTTGTGTTTCTGTTAATCTCAGTAGGGACAAGGAGACACACAGAAGCACATGATACCCCTCATCACTCAATCTGGAAAATTCAGTGTGCCCCAATTCAAAAGCCAAGTCCTAGAAGAAACCAGGGCATCCTCTATACCAGCAAGTCAGAAACTGTAGCAAATCCAAAGGCAAGATGATTATATTCTTAGTTAATTTTGATGTCCCTCCTTGATTTCTTATGCATGTGAGTCTATCTGGAGGGCTATTTCTGAAAGTATCTTCTCTGCAGAGGCTTTCCTCTCTTAATTTAGGGAAAAGAAGTGTTGGAGAAAGAAATGGTCACTGACAGAGAAGAGAGAGAGGTTACACTAAAAAAAAAATATGATCAAAGGTAGATTCTGATTTTTTGGGTCAGTTAGAAAATTTGATCACTTTGGAAGACTATTGAAGTCTAAACAAAGTAGTAGAAATGATTTACTTTGTCAGAGGGATTTGTGTCTCTACAGGTTAATGGTTTCATGGGATGTGTAAGACAGGATTACAGAGGTGAATAGTATTAGCGTGATTTTTTTTCTCTCTCCTCTAAGGAATTCAACTAACTCTGTTTTCTTTTTTCTCTTCTTTATTTCTCCTCCCACTCCTCCTCTTTCCCCTCCTTTTCCTCCTCTTTCTACTGTTTGAGGGGCTCTGCTCCAGGCTGGGAATGATTCCAGGAGTCTCTGTTGGGCTTGGCTTGTAAAGACGCAGAGGAGGTTCTTTATTACCCAAGAAAATCAGGTCGATTCTAGAACCCATTGGGTGTTTGAATCTGCCTTCAAGCTGGCCTTAGGTTATTCCCAAGAAGTTCTGGCTCTGCTGGAACGGTGGTGCACCCCTCGACAAGTCTCAGCTGAACTCTTAGGCAGGACAGTACTTCTCTCTCAAAAACATTTGCTCTTGGGGTGTGTCCCGTTTAACTTAGGCTAAAGATGTGCTAATATTTCGGCTGACGTCTGACCGTGAAGAGCAGTCACTCCCTGCCCGGTGGATGGGAGGCCCAGAGAGTGGGAAGCAAACGGCTGTGATTGGCGCCAGTCCCTGTGTGCCAGTCCCTGTGCTGGGAGCCCTGTGGCCCAATCAGCTCCTTAAACTTCAAAACGACCGCGTTAGGTGATCAGAGTCCCAATTTTAGTTGAAGAAATTAGGGTTCAAATACTTTATTTTCTAAAGCTTGTACGGCTAAAAATGACCCTAGAGGAATTTGGACACAGTCTGTCTCAGTCAGGGCAGATCATTTCGACTCTGCACACGCCCCCTCAGCTCATAGGACTCCCTGTGCTCACCACCCTGGCTCCTTGAAGGTCACAAGTGCTTCTTGAATTCATGTGTCTTGCGTTTTCCAGAATGAATAATGCATGTCATCCCAGAATGACAGCCGAAGGGTTTGGGAAAGAAAATCAACATCGAGTCAGGAAACATTTGCACCACAAACCGACAAGATCCCACCCAGTTGAAGCTAACATACATCCTGCTTGTCTGAAATGGAAAATGAGACCTACGACGTCAACAAAATAATTCTGCCTTTCCAAGGACCAATGTGGGACTAAAGAAAAAACGTAGCCCTTGGGTGAGGAGAAATAAACCAGCCCCGAAGGACTGGGGTTCAAAGAGGAGGATTCAAAGAGGGAAAGGAGATGCTGAAAAAGAATTCATAAAGAAGGTTGAGCTGATGTACACGCGGTTTGTACCTATTACTGCTCTTCAGAGTTGGATAGAAGATAAAAATGTTTAAGCAGCCGACCTCATGTGCTGTACTGCAGCGGGCATGGCCCTGGAATCACAGGTGGAAGGGATTGCTGGAGTGTAAGGGAAAAAGTCTTTAGATTTCACCAGGACAATCTTCTGGAAAGAAATTTCCAGGTGCCTGGATAGTGGCCCTGACACATTATCAGGGAAGCAGGGGAGATGGGAGTGGAACGATGGAGAGGGAAATGGCTTTGCTTAATTTTCTTTACTTAAATCTTCCTGACTTGCATCAACCTTTCACTGACGTGAACCGGTGCCAAAGCCAGGTTGTGTGCCAAAGCCAGGTTGTGGGCCAAAGGGTGCCGTGGAAACCAGCCAGAGCCGTACCCTGGGTGTGGTCTCTGTGAGAATGTTATTTCCGGCTTCCTGTCATCTTAAGAAAAAGGAAGTGCAGGAGTGAGTGTGTGTGTGTGTGTGCACTTGCCAGTGTGTGAGTTTCTCACTGCGTGTGTGAATTTCCATGTGTGTTTCCGGGTGACTGAGGCGAGTGTGGGTGCAGGGCGAAGACTGGAGGAAGTGCAGGCGACGTGGCGTGTCTGTCCACCTTGGAGTCAGCCTGGGTGCCCAGTGTCACTCTCCATTTCCTCGGGTCTGGGAATGATTCTTTTTAATTACCTGTTTGGTTTTACTCCCATATTTCTGGGCTACCACATCTGCTTCTTATTTTCTCTCAATTACAAAAGCAATATATATTCAATGAAGAAAATTTGGAAAATATAGAAGACAGGGAAAGTACCACTGGCTCCTAATTCTGTCACCCTGCAGTAAAAATTCACATCTGGTCCTGCATCCTTCCAAGCATTTAGTTTTACAAAAATGGGATGATACCTTACATACAGTAAGTTCCCTACGTATGAACAAGTTCCGAGAGCACATTCGTAAGTCCAATTTGTTCATAAGTCCAACGAAGTTAGCCCAGATGCCCAGCTAACACAGTTGGCTATATAGTACTGTACTGTGTTAGGTTTATAGTACTTTTCACACAAATAATACATAAAAGACAAACACAAAAAATAAAGAACACGTTTTTAATCTTATAGCACAGTACCTTGAAAAGTACAGTAGTACCAGCTACATCACCGATGCTTTTACGCTTGTTTCCAGACATCCTGGGCTTGAAATAAAGATATAGTACCGCTGTACTCTATACAATAGTATACAGTAAAGTACACAAAAGCACAACTACTTGTAGAGGATGCACACACGTGACAATGTATGTCAGATCCATGAACTAACTTACATGACTGGACATGAGAACGCACTTTCTCACCTTTGAAAGTTCACCTTCAGGCAGTCCCATCTGTCAACTTCAGGATGTGTTTTTTTCCCAATGATTCCCCCATGTCTCCTTTTCACTCCCTGATCCTTCCATTACATCACATCTTGGCTTACACATTCAAATTCCTTTTTGTGATAACCTGATAAAGTCTCGAACCTCAAAAAAAATAAATAAATAAAGATTCTATTGTTTCTATTCCACCTGAAGCATTGCTGGAGAAAAATATGTATCTGAGTGACTCTTCCAAATGCTATTCCTCAAACATGGCATCCCTCTAATACATCAGATGTGCTGCCACTGTGGCCCTCTCAGTGTCTCCCCGGCCAGAAATCTCTTCTCTGAGTGAGTTATCTTCCCCGGCCTATTTCTTTGCCCTCAGGAATTCCTTCCCTTAAATGTCAGCTCTAAACTCACTGGCCTCCATACCCTGAAGTGAAGAGATTGAGTCATTTGTTACTCTTTTTCAGCCTGGAGGCTCCTTGAAGATAAGAATTGTAGGGGGGCCCTCCCTGGCTGTCCACTGCTTAGGACTCTGCACTGCCACTGCAGGGGGGCGTGGCTTCCATCCCTGGTTGGGATACTAAGATGCTGCAAGCTGCATGGATCAAAACCCAAAACCAAACCCAAAACCTAGCGGAGTTTTGTCACATAGTAAATGCTCAATAAATGTCTGCTAAATGAAAGAATAAATACATCAAAAAAAAAAAAAATCTGCCTTTCTTTTCCACTTACAAAGGGCTTTTACCTACATTATCACACTTGATTCTTTTTACAGATCTATGTGATATTGGTTGGTGACCGTGTTTTGGTCATTTTATGTATATTTTGAGCAGGACTTGACCAGTTCACACCACTCGCAGCAGTTTGGTGGGACTCTTGCTCTGCCTTACTTCTCACACTTTCTTGCCAAGCAGTCCTGACAGAAGAAGAAACTGTCAGCCCACATGCTGGGGATGCCGTGTGTTGCTGGACATGTCCCACCGAGCGTGACATTTCTATGAAGTCTCTAGAACGCGTATATCTTAAAATCACCCTAAAATCTGTACAAACAGTGTATTCCTTCATGACCTGTCTGCGTCAACATTATCCTTTTTAATAACTTACATTCAATTGATTTTTTCTTTTGTTTATTTTTTAAATCTTTAACTTACATTCTATTCATTTTTTCTTTGGTTTATTTTTTAAATCTTTATCTTACATTGGAGCATAGTTGATTTACAATGTTGTGTTAGTTTCAGGTGTACAGCAAAGTGATTCAGTTATACATACACATACATCTATTCTTTTTCAGATTCTTTTCCCTTATAGGTTATTACAGAATATGGAGTAGAGTTCCCTGTGCTCTATAGTAGGTTCTTGTTGATTACCTATTTTGTATATAGTGGTGTGTATGTGTTAATCCCAAACTCCTAATGTATCCCTCTCCCAGTGTTTCCCCTTCGGAATCATAGTGTGTTTTCTTTTTCTGAGTCTGTTTCTATTTTGTAAATAAGTTCATTTTTATCATTTTTTTTAGATTCCATGTAGTGATATCATATGGTATTTGTCTTTTCCTGTCTGACTTACTTCACTCAGTACGACAATCTCTAGGACCATCCATGTTGCTGCAAATGGCATTATTTCATTCTTTTTTATGGCTGCGTAATATTCCATTGCATATATGTACCACATCTTCTTTATCCTTTCATCTGTCAGGGGACACTTAGGTTGCCTCCATGTCTTGGCTATTATAAATAGTACTGCAGTGAACCCTGGGGTACATGTATCTTTTTGAATTATGGTTTTCTCTGGATATATGTCCAGCAGTGGAAATTTTTATTTTAAATTCTTTGACTCTCCCTCTCCCTCCCCCTCCAGAAAAGCTTTCAGATTCATCTTATGGCTTCCTTCCCAGCCTCTCCTGCATCCCTACGATGCCTGCAGAGGGATGTATAAACCCAATTAGAGAAGCAGGGGCTGGACCACACAGCCTTTCCCACTTGTATGTTCAAAGCAGGTCTTGATAGTGTTGCTGTTTGTATATCAGTGAGTGAAATGAGAAGCCAACTCAATTAAGCAACACTATTTCCAATGCAAGTTTTCTGAGCACAATCATGGGTCCCAGGGTTAGCAGAGATTTATAACATCTGGACATGCTTTTAAGACACTGAAACTTTCTGACTCTCTTGATATATAACTGCACTCTGCTCTCCCCCATCTGAACAACTAACGCACCTCCCATGCATAACTCAGACATTTATTGCACATATTTGGAGGATATAATGTTCTCTAGAGAGAAAAAAATTAATAAAAGCTTATATGTCTGGAATGAGGAAAAGTAAGTCAAGTAGAGGAAGCGTCACGTTACTTGACTCCCAGATACACCTGCTCAACCTTTCAGAGGCCTGAGTCATAATAAAAGCCTAAAAAAATGCAATATGAGAAGTATCAATGCATATTTTGATTGTATTACTGAGGGATTTGCATTTTATCTTGCAGAAAAAGACAGGAAATACTCTATTATTTATGGCAGATTATTTATGGGGGATAGAATTTTCAAAAACTTGGCTTTCTGCTTCATAAAATTATCTCCAAATGCAATAATTGTACATAAATTCTCTACTTCCTATTGTCACTCATAACGGCCTTTTTGATAAATATTTCCTTTTATCACCAAAAAGCCTGTTTTGATTTATTTGCTGGAAAATCGTTATAAAATAGCAAGAATACTGCATTTTTGTGAGGACAGAAAATACGTATACGGGGCAAGAAAGCGAACTCTAAAGGCAGCCTTCAGAAACTGCATACTTGAATTCCCTTTGATAGTCACCTTAATTTTAACTACCTTTTGTTTCCTTGGATTTTGATTTCTGAAAACCGGATTCCTCACTGGAGGAAGCACTGTACACACCGCCAAGTTGTAAGGGCGTACAGAACTCCAAAAGTGTAGAATACAAAAGAAATTAACATCAGTAAGCCACACATTTAAAATTTAATAGATCACTCTTTGGGTCTCTAACTCTTTATGCTTAGGATGGACAGACACCAGGTGATTCAACATTTCAAACGAGCGCTTTGTATCAGAATCATCCTCTCTAGACCTAAACCATATTCCAAGCCTTCTGACGTGGGGGAATCTAAATTTATAGCTTTCTTTTAAAATGCTGATTGTTAGCAAAGTATACAAATACACAGACTCCAGGGAGGCAAAAAGCATTTGCTCCCTCCCTGCCATATCGGCTCCGCTTCCACTGCTCTGCTCTGGTGGCTGCAAGCCAATTCCTGTGGCAAGACATTTAAAAACAACTGTGTGGCACCGTATTGATTGGCAACGTGAAATTTGGCTCCGTAAAGTCTGGAGAAGGATGCTGTTACCTGCCCGGCTTCAATGTATCTTTGTTTGCTTCCCACAGGAAAAACAATTTAATCACAGGCGGTTTACAGCCTTGATTAGAGTGGGAGGTTGAGTACTAGAAGCGCTGGCAAAACTCAGCCAACAGATTCGTGGTTTTATTTATTTATATTTTATAAAGTCAGCTTTTAATGGCCCATTGGTGATTGAATCCAGAATTTCATAGTCTATACTACTGACCTCTGTATTAGCCGGGAGCCCTGGATTTTGCCAAGAATCTCAGGCTGTGTCTATAAGATACCAATGGGACCAGGTAGAAAAGGCAACATACTAGCTATTTCGTCTGCGTGACAATTCTGATGTTAATTTTTTAATCGATCCAACCAGTGTAACACAACTAGGGAGGCGGCATAGACGCAACGTGCAAGTGGAATTTTGCCCCATGGTGTGTGCCCTTACGCGTGAGTCTTTTTATACAGATTCTACTGGGAAAAATTAGTTATCTGTGTTAACTTGTAAGCGCTACAACAGAGTAGTATACATCTCACTTATTTGAAATCCATGTATTAAATTTAGTTGGAATAAGCAGGTTTATTAATGATTATTGTAATCTAGGTCATGATAATTGAAAACAGCAATTTAAAATTGTCACTGAATGTTAGGCTTTTCCTATCGCCTTGCGTTCTTGTTATTCACGCTCACATATTTCTATTAAATTCAGGCTGCGGCTGACTGTGGTTTTGCGAGGGTGATAATAGGGAGAAGTGTCGGCTTTCATTTGGGGGGGACTTTGCAAGAAATCAGGGTCATCCATTTATTTTAACCCATTTCATTTCTTCAGTTTGATCATTTTTTCATCCTAGTCAGAAGAGAGAACGGCTGCTTCGGACTCAGTGAAAAGCAAATCGTCTAATTTGTAGCAGGATTTAGGAGCGTATGTGACACCACCATAGAGAATAAAATAGAAGCAAAACGTAAAACATAGGGACGTTCAAAAATCGACTCCTCCGTCTCCAAGTGTTTCATTTCCCAGCCCTGCCCGCCCTCTCCTGCATCTCCGTAAATCACCTGACTCGTTGGCTTTCTGCCATGTTCTTTCTTTCCTTCACACCAGTAGCACCTACATGTTAACATGAGCCTCTGGCAGTACTTGTACATTTCTGTCTTTTAAATGCCTTTTCATATTAAAAAAAAAAAAAAAAGATAGAAAAAAAAGGAAAAAAGGTTGAGAGAAATCTAAGTATCTTCTGCCTTTTTCTCCCTTTCTCCTTCCCTCTCCCCCTCCCAGGAAAAGAGAGCTTCAGGTGCTAGGGATCAACATGTAGTTTTTAAAAGTTAATTAAATTAATTTTTCTTACATGAATAAGTTGAATTTATTTTAAGGTGGGTTATTTTTTTAAGTTAATTTTTATTGGAGTCAAGTTGATTTACAATATTGCATTAGTTTCAGGTACACAGCAAAGAGGTTCAGTTATGCATACACATATATCCACTGTTTTTAAAGTTCTTTTCCCATATAGGTCATTATAGAGTATTGGGTAGAGTTCCCTGTGCTGTCCAGTAGGTCCTTATTAGTTATCTATCACATAAATACTAGTGTGTGTATGTCAATCCCAATCTCCAAATTCACCCCTCCCCCCACCCCCTTTCCCCCTTGGTAACCATAAATTTGTTTTCTACATCTGTAACTCTATTTCAGTTTTGTAAATAGGTTCATTTGTACCATACTTCTAGATGCCACCTATAAGTGATGTCATATATTTGTCTTCCTCTGACTTCACTCAATATGACAATCTAGGTCCATGCATGTCACATTTTTAACCTAAAGGTGATTCTGATTTATCTACTCTGATTTAAGAAAATGATCTAACGTCCTTGCCTCATTCAGGAGCCAAGGAGGAAAGCTTTTACTGTTTCTCCATGAAAAAAAAGCTGGTTGCTTTTTTTTTTTAAATAACATTAATGAAATTTCCTTTTATTCCTAGTTTAGTAAAAGTAATTTTGAATAGACATTGAATTTTATCAAATGCCTTTTCTGTTTCTATTGTAATGATCACATAATTGTTTTTCTTTTATTACATTAATATGGTAAATTATTTTGGTCTTGGAGGGTAAATGCCTATCTGGAATAAATATCTGTAGTGATGACTTCTTTTTTACTCCTGGGATTAGTTATTTTCACCTTTTAAAAAAATGTCAGTCAACATGGATTTATGACTTTTATGTCTTTTTAAAGACCACAACATTTGTATTTGTTAATTTGTTTTATATTTTTTCCTTTCATTTCTTTCTGCTTTTATATGTATTTCCTTTCTTCTACTTTCTTTGGGTTTAATTTGCTCTTTTTTTCAAGCATCTTAAAATTGATACTTAGATCAATAAAAATTATTCATTATGTGTACTTTTTACTTTTCTAATGTATTCATTAAAGCTGTAAATTTTCCTCTAAGCGTGGCTTTAGCTACTTCTCAATGTTTTGATAGGCCATATTTAAATTCTTATTAATATCATCTACATTTTATTTAATTATTTGACCCATGGGTTATTTAGAAATATATTGTCTAATCTCTAAATATTTAGTTATTTTCTAGTTATCTTTCTGCCATTAATTTCTAGTTTGTTGCTTTAATAAAAACTTTTTTTATCAAAGTATAATTGATTTACAATGTTGTGTTAGTTTCAGGTGTACTGTAAAGTGATTCAGATATATATACACACATATATATTCTTTTTCAGATTATTTCTCCTATAGATTATTGCAAGATATTGAGTATAGTTCCCTGTGCTATACAGTAGGTCCTTGTTATCTACCTATTTTATTTATAGTAGTGTATATCTGTCAATCCAAAACTCCTAATTTATCCCTCTCTGCTCCCGATTCTGTCTGATTTAAACCTTTCACAATGTGTCCAGTGTTTCTCCTTGTTCCCTGTGGGAGATTTGCTGTACAACCACCTCTGTCTTATTATAGAAGCAAAATCACCGTTGCATTTTATTTGCATTTCTTGATTACTAGTATAATTTTTCATTTGGGGGAATATTTTCTTCTGTTCAGAAATTTTAAATTTTTACCAAGTCTGATTTAACTTTTCTTTATAATTTACATCTTTTATTTCATGTCAGATTATTTCTGATTTTGACATGCTAAAGATATTCTAACACAATTTACTTTTTCAAGTTTCTATGCTAGTGAAATAGCATAGTAATAAGAGAACATACATAAACAAGGTCTGGTCTAAGCAACTGATAAATACTGTCACCCTACTGAAGACCCATATATGTATGTATTTATCTCTTACCTTACCTTATCTGTCCAAATGGAATCAGGACCTCCTAATAAAAATAGCTGATACTGATCACTGATTACATGTTGGAACTATGCAAATGCTTGACAGACATGTTTTGTCTGATTCTCACACCAACCCTGTGAGGTAGCTGTTACTATCATTCCTGGTTTACAAATGAGGGAAGGGTCACAATCGAAGTCCGGAGTCTGGGAAGCAACAGAACCCATACGTGAATTTGGGCAGCCTTTCCCAGGGTCTGACTTAGTCACTGGGGAATGCTACAGGCATTTCCTGCCCATACAGAATGTAGTCATGGCTTCCTTTGCCTTTGGGAATTCTCTTGTTCTGCTTTTCTTCTTCTTCTATCTACAACTCCTGCCTTCCATTCCTTTGCTTTTGACTTGGAGTCCTACTTTTTGCTTAGGCTCTTTGAATTGGAAGCTCTGTCTTAATGATCTGCCCAGCTTTGATTTAGTACTAACTTTTATTGTTACCTGCTACATTTGGCTCCACCTCCAAACCTCTGAGCTTTCTCTCCATCCAATGCTCCAGGCTGAGTCTACTGATTGCCTGACAGGGGATATTAACTGAGAAATGTGCTATTCTCTTCCTATAACTCCAATAGCAACTCATGACACATCCGAGATCTCCTTTAAATACCATTTGTTCATTTATTTATCCATTCATTTAATCAATCATTCCCTTCTTTCCTTATTTCCTCCCTCCCTCTTTCCTTCTTTCTTTCTTTCTTTCTTTCTTTCTTTCTTTCTTTCTTTTTCTTTCTTTCTTTCTTTCTTTCTTTCTTTCTTTCTTTCTCTTTCTTTCTTTCTTTCTTTCTTTCTTTCTTTCTTTCTTTCTTTCTTTCTTTCTTTCTTTCTTTTTCTTCCTTCCTTCCTTCCTTCCTATTTCTTGCTTTCTTGCTTTCTTGCTTTCTTTCTTGAATTTGTCACAATTTATCAACACTGAGCTGGTCTGTTCTAAGCACTGGGCACATGGAGGTGAATAAGCTGTGTGTAGAGCTCATACATAGTCCAGCTGAGAAGATGAGATTTTAAACCCCCGTGGATGACAATCAGTGAAATAGCTGTGCATAAAATATTCTAGATCCATGATGGATGTTTTCACAAAAGAGGCAATAAGTGAGCAGAGCCTTCAAAGATAAGCTTTTCAGCTGGAACTAGGGCTTAAATTAGAACACTAGATCTCCATACATTCTTTTACAATTGAATGGAATTAGCCTGAAGGAAAGAGCTTCCATGATCCTGGAAGAGGGGTTTTTGATCTCCGAAAGAAAGAGCACCGAAAATAGCATGTTTATTATGTTAAAATCTTTCCTTTGGGCTTTTACTCTCTTTATTCATTCCCTCCTTTCTTTTTCATATCTCTCAGGGTGGTTTTGGTAACCACAAAGCTGCTGACCATATATTAGTAACTCGTATTTCAGAAATAGTACAGCAGAGAGGTTTGTGGTCCAGTGACGCCCCAAGAATGCCCTCAGGATCTGACAGCATTCAGGCCTGGGGCCCATTTTACTTTTATAATCTGCTGTCAGGGTAGAGTCACCCAAAAAGCCATTAAAATGTTTTCCCTTTCTTCACTTTCTAGGAACTTTTCTTGATAAACTATCAAAGTAGTAACAAGAGTAGTTATTTTAGAAAACTCATTTACTTCATCCAGGTTGAAACAAAGTCAGTCCCTATGTTGTTTTTGTATGTGGACGTTATTTCTACTGCATACCTCTTACACAGAGAAATGACATCCAATAATAAATTTATACTCCTAAAATATTTTTCTTTAATTATACTTAGTTTGTCTATAAAATATGACCTGGTCAAAATATTGAAAATAGGTTGCATTTATCATAAAGTTGTTAATCTATATATTTCCTAAGTTAAAGAAGAATTTAACTTTATATTATATAGACTGAGCTGCCACTACCAAAAATTTCACAGTTTGCATTTTACTAACCTCTCTCTAACTTCATGTGGCTTCTGGTAGAATTATTTCTGTTCAGCCCTCTAAGAATTACAGCAATTTTGAGAAACCCCTATGCTATCTATTTTTTGCTCCACCTAATATTTTCTGAATTGGTTGGTTAACTCTTTATTCTCAAACACAAAATAAAATGATTGCTTTTTCAATTTAATTACTTCACAAATGCACTATTTTTCTTAAGTATGCACATTAACAAAAAAGAAAAAGACAAAAAGAATGAATAGCACTCTCTTTTACCAAATTAAAAATGACAAATCTTTTTTTAAAAGAAAAGAACCTAGTAACTGCCTTCAGTAATTTTGGGGGGTGTTATAATAAAAGGAAATAGGTTTAATCTGTAATAGAAATGATTAAATTAGATATTAAGCAGCTCTGCTGAACTATGCATTAAAGAAAAGATAAAGAGTTACCCATGTTCCACTAAATATTGAAGTGCAAAGGCAGTTTAAGAATAGTTCTGGCCTGGGTCTCTAAATTAAACTTTTTTTTGCAAAACCAGAAGACTGACTACCTCTCCAAAAGAAAGAGCAGCTTTCTTTCCCTGGGATAACCTGGGGTAACAACGAGTTGTTAAAAATAATAAACTCAGAGTTGAAGAAGAAGAATAACAAAGCTTAGAGCTCATTTAGAACAAAGCCCCAGCCCAGTTTTGGAATGTCTCCTGACTATCTCTGATAGATAATTATGCAGGCCACTGAATGTATATATTTTAGCACATAGCTTTAATAGAAATTTTTAAGCATTCACCTCTGATTTCTGAATAATATTTATTTATAAATTATACAAATTTTCAAATGTAGTCAAATATAATAAAATATTTATAAAATTAAAAAAATAAAAGCATGAGGTAAAGAGAAAATGAATAATTTATAACACATTTTATTTTATTTATAAATGACTCAAAACACTTTAATTTCCCTGAAATCTTATTAATATGTAAAGTAAAATATCAAAACTATTTTGATTTCACAAAGAAGATATATAAGAATATTTTCATCGATGAAAAATATGGAAATGCTTCACAATTGCCAAAAAAATTTTTTTTGGCCATGTCTCTTGGCTTGCAGGATCTTAGTTTCCCCACCAGGGATGGAACCCAGGCTCCCTGCAGTGGAAGCTCAGAGTCCTAACCACTGGACTGCCAGGGAATTCCCCCCAAATTTTATGATAAAGCAATTCTGATATTTGGTTATAATGGCTGTCATGACTGAAAAATATATGTCATGTTGATGTCTAGATCCAAAAAACTATGTGTATGTAATCACTAAAATTGGCTAACATGAAATTTTTATTTTTATTTGTTCTTTGTTATGAAATGTCAATTATCGAATATCCTGGCATGCTACATCCTCAGGAACTTTGTGGAATGAGAACAAAGGTAATAGAAAAAGTGAATTTTAGATTTTGAGGACCCAGACCTCCTGTGTCCCCAGAGACAGAGGTACTAAGTGACACTGAGTTGATTAAAAGCATAAAACGACAGTGGTGAGCTGGAGAGACAGGGTGTGGTTCTGGATCTCTGGTCAGAGAAAGCCTTCTCCACTGACCACACAATATTCTCCAAGCTTCCTAGTGGGTTAGCCATCTAAGGCATCCACAGGCCCCCAAGGAGACAGCAGCCCTGGAATACAGCTTGTTGCCCGGGGCTTGGGAACTTGCGTTCACTTCCAAAGCAGCTTCCCAAATGCACCTGTCAACTTGAGGCACCGGGAGAAGTTCGCCTTCAAAGGTCTTTCTCAATCAGTCATGGAAAATGCACCCTGCCATTCTGCTATCTTCTTAGCTGTTAGCTGGAGGAAAGAAAAAAAAAAAAGTACTTTTAAGCTGAAATCATCATTGAAGTACAGCCCATTACTCTTTGTGACAGATTGGGAGACTAATAAAAGTAGGCTGTAGAGGCATGTTAAAAAGTTAGGACCTCAATTTAAAAAGTTCCTTAGTTATCAGCACCGCAAACTGTTCTTGAAACCCACTAGCCAAAAGAAGCAAAAGAGGTTCCATCGTGTAAACATGGCATGCTTCCCAAAGTCCAGTAGCTGAGCTACCGCTAGCCGCTGCCAGCCTGGAGATGGAGGCAGAGTCAGATTTACGGCCCTCTGTCCTGCGTGGTCACACCTCACCCAGCACTTAGAACGGCTCCTTGGTTTAATGCTCTGGTGTATTGTTTGAGAAGCTTAACAGTTTTGAACAAGAAGTCCCACAGGTTCACTTAGTTCGCAGTGAGTCCCGGAAATTATGTAGCTGGTCCTGGATGGAGGTGAGAATTTTGGTCAGGGCTGTGGTTTGTGGCCAGAACGCAGAGGTTTCCTAAGTACTGCATTCTCTACAGTGGTGGCTCTGTGCCCACAAAGTTTCCCATAAGTCACTGGGAGAACCTGTCCCCCAAGCCGGTCCAAGCTCTGGAATGTCATCGTCATCGCCTCACACATCCAATTAGCTACTAAGACCTGTGGTTTCTGTCTCCTGCATCTATTTAGAGTTGATTCCCTCCTCTTTGTCACCTCTGCTAAGGGATTTGCGTCTCAGCATCTTTTGCCGGCTGGGTTATTTTAAGCATCTCTCTGGAACATCTGACTCTGGTTTTTGTCTTATCTTCTCCAACTGTTCCTCTCTAGCAGGGCCAAATTCCACCTGCTACCACGGCCTGTCTTTGTGAATAAACTTTTATTAGAACACAGCCACGCTCATCAATGTACCTACGGTCCATGGCCGCTTTTGTCCTGGAGCCGCAGCGTGGGAAATACTCTTTGCCCTACTAACAGCTATAGCCTTCTTTTTTTATTCATTTCTAAATTTCTTGAAAAGTTGTCTGAGTTAATTGCCTACCCTTCCTAAGCATTCCTTCACAGCCCCTTACCATCTGCCTGCTTCCCCACCTCTCTGGTGGAATTGCTCTATCAAGGTCAATATTTGTTTGTTTGTTTTAATTTTTTCTGGCTGCACAGTGAGGCATGAGGGATCTTAGTTCCCCGACTAGGGATGGAACCCATTCCCCTACCTCCATGGAAGCGCAGAGTCCTAACCACTGGACCCCAGGGAATTCCCAGTCAAAGGTCAATGTTAACTAGACTTACTGTGATGATCATTTCACAGTACACACAAATATCAAGTCATTATGTTGTACACTTGAAACGAATATAATGTTCTATGTCAATTATATCTCAAAAAAAAAGTCAACATAAACTCGTTACTGTCAAATCCAATGGATCTGTCTTCTGTTTCAGCTTCTTTCACAAGGCTGCAGTATTTGATAACATTTTTATTTTTCTTGAAAGTATTTCCTCTTTCAGCTTCTGTGACCCTGCCTGTTCTGGCTTTCCCCTTACCTCTGTGGTACTTCTCTTGTCTGCTTCTTCCTCTTCCTCTTGTCTACTGAGCTCAGATGTCCTCCCAAAGTTCTGTAATGTCTTTGAGCCTTTTCATCCGCTTCCACAACTTCAATCATCAGAGGACTTGTTGCCGTTCTGAGTCATGGGCTCTTTTAGCATCTGACCAAAGCTATGAATCCCCGCCCCCCAGCCACCCACATTTTAACATAAAAATGTAACAGCTAACATTTATTGAGCACTTACTACACGATCTATTAAATCCTCCCCCAAATTTCATGAAATTGGAGAAGGACACTTGCCAAAGATCCACTGCAACTAAATTAACTTGGTTGAGAGTCAAGCGCCAGCAGTTTGAGTCTAACTATACAGTAGCGCTCACGTTCTGCACACACTGCTACAGAATCACAAATTCCTTTTGAGATAGTCCTATATTATCACCAACAAGATGATGGCTACAATCCCTCTCTGTAACTACAAACTGAATTCCCACTTTTCTTTCAAAAACAGATTTTATTGAGGTATGATTGCCATACAATAAACTGCACATATTCAAAGTGTATAATTTAATGTTTTGACTATGCATATACCTGTGGAACCATCACCATGTTCAAGAAAATCAACAGATACATCATCTCCAAAAGTCTCCCTCCATCCTGCCCCTTCCCCACCATCCTGCCCAGAGGCAACCACGGATCTGCTTTCTGTTGCTATAAAACAGTTTGCATCCTCTCGTTGTACATTAATAGAATCATATAGTTGGTACTCATTATGTATGGGCCTGCTATACTGTTCTGTTGATCTATTTGTCTATCTTTATACCAACACTACATTTTCTTTATTACTTTAGGCTTATAACTAGTCTTGAAATCAGGTAAAGTTAATCCTCCTTTGCTCTTATTTTTCAAAATTGTTTTGGCTTTTCTAGGTTCCTTGAATTTCTTTGCAAATTTTAGAATCAGACTATCAATTTGTACATAAAAAGGGCACAGTGATTTTGATTGGGATTACAGTGACTCTATAGATCAATTTGAGGAAAATCAATATCAGAAAAATCTTGTTTTCTGACCCATAAACTAGGAACATCTCTCCATTTATTTAAATTTTCTTTAATTTCTCTGTTATGTTTTACAATTTTCAGTTTATATAGCATTCACATCTTTTATCAGATTCACCTCAAAGTAGTTTATTTTTTTAATGCTGCTGAAAATAGTATTTTTAAAAATTTCAGTTCTGATTGTTCATTGCTAATATGCAGAAATACAATTTTGATTTCTGTGTACTGATCTTTTATTCTACAGCCTCTCTAAATTAACATTTTTCCCCAGTAGTAGTTGTCCATCTGCTTTTTTATGAAGATGTGCATGTTGTCTTCAAATAAAGACAATTTTGTACTTCTTTCTTACCAATCAGGGTGGCTTTGATTAGCTATTCTTGCCTTAATGGTTAGAATCTTTCATACAATGAAAGGAAGTGGTGAAAGTGGACATCCTGTCTCATTTCTGATCTCAAGGGGAAAGCATTTGGTTTTTGCCTGTAAGAATAAGCTGGCTGTAGGATCTTCATACATGCAGCATATATATTTTGAAAATGGGTGGATGTATATATCTTACATCTTCTTTATCCATTTGTCTGTTTTTTTTTTTTAATTGGAGTATAATTGCTTTACAATGTTGTGTTAGTTTCTGTACAATGAAATGAATCAGCTATGTGTGTACATATATCCCCTCCCTCTTGGACCTCCCTCCCACCCCTCTGCCATCCCACCCCTCTAGGTCATCACAGAGCAAGAGACTGAGCAACCAGTGCTATATAGCAGGTTCCTACTAGCTATCTATTTTACACATGGTAGTGTATATATGTCAATCCTAATCTCCCAATTCTTTCCACCCACCCTTTCCCCCACACTCCTCCCCTTCCCCCCCACCATGTCCACGTTTCGGTTGATTCCATATCTTGGCTATTGCAAATAGTGCTGCTACACACATTGGGGTGACTGTATCCTTTCAAATTACTGTTTTTGTTTTTTTCAGATAAATAACAGGGAGTGGAATTGTTGGGCCATATGGTAGTTCTATTTTTATTTTTTTGAGAAATCTCCATACTGGTTTCCACAGTGACTACACCAATTTACATTCCTACCAGCAGTGCACGAGGGTTCCCTTTTCTCCGCACCCTCTCCAGCATTTTATTATTTGCAGTCTTTTTGATGATGGCCATTCTGACTGGTGTAAGGTGCTACCTCATTGTGGCTTTGACTTGCATTTCTCTAATGATTAGTGATGTTGAGCATCTTTTCATGTGTTTGTTGGCCATCTGTATGTCTTCTTTGGAGAAATGTCTATTTAGGTCTTCCACCCATTTGTGGATTGGGTTATTTGCTTTTTTGGTATTAAGCTGCATGAGCTGCTTGTATATTTTGGAGATTAATCCTTTGTCTGTTGCTTCATTGGTAAGTATTTTCTCCCATTCTGAGGGTGCCTTCTTGTCTTGCTTATGGTTTCTTTCACTGTGCAAAAGCTTTTAAGTTTCATGAGGTCCCATTTGTTTATTCTTGATTTTATTTCCATGATTCTAGGAGGTGGGTCAAAAAAGGATCTTGCTTTGATGTATGTCATAGAGTGTTCTGTCTATGTTTTCCTCTAGGAGTTTGATAGTGTCTGGCCTTACATTGAGGTCTTTAATCCATTTTAAGTTTATTTTTGTGTATGGTGTTAAGAAGTGTTCTCATTTCATTCTTTTACATGTTGCTGTCCAATTTTCCCAGCACCACTTATTGAAGAGGCTGTCTTTTTTCCATTGTATATTCTTGCCTCCTTTATCAAAGATAAGGTGCCTATATATGCTTGGATTTACCTCTGAGTTCTCTATTCTGTTCCATTGATCTAACTTTCTGTTTTTGTGCCAGTACCATACTGTCTTGATGACTGTGGCCTTGTAGTATAGTTTGAAGTCAGGAAGCCTAATTCCACCAACTCCATCTTTCCTTCTCAAGATTTTTTTGGCTATTCGGGGTCTTTTGCACTTCCATACAAATCATAAGATTTCTTGTTCTAGTTCTGTGAAAAATGATATTGGTAATTTGGTCGGGATTGCATTGAATCTGTAAATTGCTTTGGGTAGTACAGTCATTTTCACAATGTTGATTCTTCCAATCCAAGAATATGGTACGTCTCTCCATCTGTTTGTATCATCTTTGATTTCTTTCATCAGTGTCTTATAATTTTCTGCATACAGGTCTTTTGCCTCCTTAGGCAGGTTTATTCCTAGGTATTTTATTCTTTTGGTTGCAATGGTAAATGGGAGAGTTTCCTTAATTTCTCTTTCTGCTCTTCTGTTATTAGTGTATAAGAATGCAAGAGATTTCTGTGCATTAATTTTGTATCCTGCTACTTTACTCAATTCATCCATTAGTGCTAGCAGTTTTCTGGTAGAGTCTTTCAGGTTTTCTATGTACAATATCATGTCATCTGCAAAGAGTGACAATTTTACTTCTTCTTTTCCAATTTGGATTCCTTTTATTTCATTTTCTTCTCTGATTGCTGTGGCTAAAACTTCCAAAACTATGTTGAATAATAATGGTGAGAATGGACACCCTTGTCTTGTTCCTGTTCTTAGAGGGAATTCTTTCAGTTTTTCCCCATTTAGAACGATGTTGGCTTTTGGTTTCTCATATATGGCTTTTATTGTAAACATCATTTCTTATAGGTAGTGTATAGTTAGGTCTTGTTTTCATATCCAGTATGACTGTCTTTGCCTTTTAAGTGGTTTGTTTAGACCATTTACGTTTAATGTGGTTGTTGATATAGTTAGATTAATCTATCATTTTGCTATTTGCTTTCTATTTGTCTCATTTGTTCTTTGTTCTTTTCTTCTTTTGTCTTTTTTTTTTTTTTGGATTGAGTATGTTTTTGTTTTTGTGATATTTTTGCTGACATTGACTATCATACTTTTGTTAGTAATTGCTTAGGGTTATCAGTATACCTATTTAACTTATTAGTTTGCTTTCAAATGATATATTACCTTATGTATAGTATAAAAGCCTTACAATAATATATTTTCATTTACCCTCTCTTGCTCTTTGTGGTTTTGTTATATACATTTTACTTTTACGTATATCAAAAATTCCAGAGTACCTTGTTATTTTTTGTTCAAATAGTTATCTTCCAGATAAATTTGAGTAAATAATAAGGAATATTTTATACATTCACTCACTTAGTTACCATTGTTGGTGATCTTCATTCTTTTGTGTATATTAATATTTTCATTCAGTGCCATTTTCTTTCTGCTCAAGCATCTTCTTTAACTTTTTTTTTTTTTTAATACAGATCTGCTGGTGATGAATTCATCAAATTTTGTATTTCTGGAAAAGTTTTGCCTTTATTTTTGAAATATACGTTTCCTATGTATAGAATTCTAAACAGATTTCTTTTTTTAAATTTCAGCATTGCAAAGGTGCTTTTTCTCACTTTTATTGGTTTCAGTGAGAAAACCATTTTCACCCTTATCTTTGGTCTTCTCTATGTAAAAGTGCTTTTTTCTTTTAATGGTTTCAATATTTTCTCTTTATTATTGGTCTTGAGGAATTTGATTATGATGTTCTTTGCTATAGTTTTCTTCATGCTTTGTGCTTGGGTTTTTTCTGAATTTCTTATATGCGTGTGGGTTTATAGTTTTCATCAAGGTTGACAAGTTTTCATCCATTGTTTTCTTAAATTCTTTTTCTGTTCACCCTTTTCTGTGGGCTCCAATTAAATGCATATTAAGGAGTGATGTCACCAAAATGACAGAGTGGTAGACCCCAGCCTGTTCCCCAACAAAAATCAACAATTAGGCAATAATCCATGAAAAGAAATAACTCTGGGAGAGCTTAGAAGTCAATTTAAGAAAATTTGGCAACACAGTGAAACAAAATGCCTGAGAATAACCACACAAAAAGGGAAGGAAGAGCAACTTCATCTTGCTTGTATTGTCCCATCCCCCAGGCTGAAACTGTTCAGTGCTAAGAGGGAACTCCACAGCTCTAAAGAGTTCCCTTGCCAGGAAAGGAAGAGAAGGGTGGCTGATCAGCTTCCCCAGACTTTTGGGGGCACTGCACAAAGAAGGACCCACTTTGGATTCACCGCACCCAGAGACCAGCAAAACAGCTTGGAACAAAAGAAAGGGCAGTGGCAACTAGTATGAGCCACGTGGTGGGAGTGACCATGGTTCCCAGGGGCACCCTCGGCAGGGAATCCCAGCAGCTTTTGCAGCTGCAGGAGCCAAAGGCCAATATCGCCGCCATGGACTCCCTGAGGATTTCACCACTGAAGTTCTCTTCCCTTAGGTTTCATCTTTGCAGATGCCAGAAGCTTGAATACTTCCATCCTCCCTACCCTCTAACCCCCACTGGAGCCCAGGATCCACACTGGCAGCCAGCCCTGACCTCTGCAGCTATACAGGTGCAAGACACCATCCTAGATCACTGCAGCTGACACCCACTGCTGTGTGTACACTGTGGGCTAGCACATGTGTACTGTGATGAGAACCTGTAGCCACAGTAGGGCACTCTGACAGCAGGTTCTCCCTCCCCCGAGGCTGCTTGTGGGCCCAGATCCAGCCCTCTCTCCTGACACTGACATGCACTATTGGGCTCACCTGCAGCTGACCATCCATCTGTGAATTTGCTTGTACCTGCCCCTGCCCCTGTTACTGGTCTGCACTGTGTATGCCAGTGGTAATGCCCAGCAGCCATGGGAGTGCATGTTGACAGCAAGGGCCCCCATAGCCATTGTGCCCATGCAGTTGAACAGAGCCACTGCTGCTGGTCCTGGCCCTCCACACTATATGTGTGTCTGCAACCAGCCTTTGTCACTACACAGGCACCCACAGTGAGCCCTGCTGCTGAGTATGTGTACATCACTATACAGGCCACCCCTGCTGCTTGCTCTGGTCCCTAACTGGTGAACCTGGAGGTGCTCCCAAGGACCCCAACAGACCCCTTCTGCAGTGCTCACTAAGAACTATGCAGTGTTGATGTCATGGACCCCAGCAACCTGAGCAATCAAGACATCACAACCCCCAGACCCAAAGCTACCACTTACTCTTGCACTTTGTGCCCTGCAGTATTAGACCCAAGGTCACAGCATGCTCTAGTGGACTCCACTCCACTGATGAAGGTCTTCCTTGCTGAATTCAGTCTGTAAAGACTAGAAGAGGTGACTGCTTCTTCAAATGTGCAGACACCTGCACAAGGCTACAGGGGTCACAAAGCATCAAGGGAACATGACACCAACCAAGAAACACAGTAAAACTTCATAACTGGATCCCCCCCTCCCCAAATGGAGACACACTAATTGCCTGACAAGAAATTCAAAATAATTGTTCTAAAGATAATCAGAGAGAAACAAGCAAACACACATAAACAATTTAAGAGAATTGGAAATACAAGAACAGGGAAACAATACATGAACAAAATGAAAAGTTCAGCAAAGAGATAGGAATATAAAAAGGAACGAAACAGAAATTTTGGTGCTGAAGAATATAGTGGCTGAACCAAAGAATTCAATGTATGGCTTCAACACCAGACTGGACCAAGCAGAAGAAATAACTGGTGAAACTTGAAGACAAACACTCTGAAATTATCCAGTCAGATGAGCAAAAAGAAAAAAGAAAAAAAAGGAAGAAAACCTATGGAACTTATGGGGTAATATTAAAAGAAATAATCTACAAATTCTTGGAGTCCCAAAAGGAGAAGAAAGGGAGAAAGGAGCAGAGAGCTTATTAAAAGAAACAATGGCTAAGAACTTCCAAAAGCAAGGGGAGATTTGGAATCCAAGCTCATGAAGCTCATATGTCCACAAATTCAACTCCAAGAGATCTTCTCCAAGACGCATTATATTAAAACCGTCAGAAATCAAAGACAAAGAATCTTGAAAGCAACAAGAGAAAAGAAGCTGGCTGTTTACACGAAAAGCCCATAAGTCTGTCAATGAGTTTCTCAGCAGAAACCTTAAAGGACAGGAGAATGGAATGACATACTAAAAGTGCTGAAATTAAAAAAAAGAAAACTGTCAACCAATAATACTTTGTCTGGCAAACTTGACCCTCAGAAATAAAGGAGATAAAGACTTTTCCAGAAAAATAAAAGCTGAGTCATTACCACTAGACCTGCCTTACAAGAAATACTGAAAGGAATTCTTAGAGCTAAAATTAAAGAACGCTAGTTAGTAACATGAAAACATAGAAAAATTAAAACACATTGGTAAGGTAGGTATATAGTCAAATTCAGAATACTCCAATACTGTAATATATTAGTGTGCTAATCACTTAACTCTAGTAAAAAGGTTAAAGGACAGAAATATTAAAAATAGCTATAACAACAATAATTTGTTAATAGATACACAATATAAAAAGATGTAAAATATGGCATCAAAAACATAAAATCCATGTAGGGGAGTAAAAGAACAGATTTTTTATATGCAATTGAAGTTAAGATGTAATCAGTTTTAGGTAGACTCTTATGTCTATATAATGATTCACCTACAGAGCAACACCAAAGCAAAACCCTTAGTAAATATATAAAAGAAAGCAAAGGGGATCAAAGTATAACATTATGGAAAGTCATCAATTTATAAAGGAACCTCAGAACATCCAGAAAACAATTAACAAGACAACAGTAGCAAGTACTTACCTATTAATTACATTACATATAAATGGATTAAGTTCAACAACAAAAAAAGACACAGAGTGGCTGAATTGCTAACAAAACAAAACCCAACTATATGCTGCCTACAAAAGAGTCACTTCAGTATTAAGTACACACATAGGCTCAAAGTGAAGCAATAGAAAAAAATAATCCATGCAAATGGAAAGCAAAAGAGAGCAAGATAAACTGTATTAATGTCAGACGAAATAGACTGTAGGTTAAAAACTGTAATAAGAGACAAGAAAGATCATTATGCAATGATAAAGGGTCAATTCATCAAGAGGATATAACAATTACAAATATGTATGCACCCAACATCAAAGCCCCTAAACATATTATGCAAATACTAACAGATTTGAAGAGAGAAATAGACAAAATACCATAATATTAGGGGACTTCAATACCTGCTTTGCACAATGGATAGATCATCCAGACAGAAAATCAGTAAGGAAAAGTGTATACTTTAGAACAAATGAACATATACAGATATATACAGAACATTCTATCAGACAGCAGCAGGATAAACACTCTTCTCAAATGCATCTGTAGTTGTGGTGATCTCCCCAAACTTCTGATTCCATCTCCTTAACATAGGAAATGTCCTAGGCTCCACCTGGTCCTCCTTCCTGATCTATAAACTGGAGTCTCATTCAAGCCAGTAGCTAAGGCAATCACAGAGCTCACTTTGTTTGTCTTTTTCAGGGATTATTCTTCTTTGTCGCCAGATATCCAACTTCTTGAAGATCATTGCTTCATGTATTTTTCTTTCCTGGTTTTTGGTGACTGTGAAGAAAAATAGAGCAAGGTAGGGGATGGAGATCAACATGGAACAGAGTATAGATTTGGATAGGCTGCTCAGGACCCTCCGTGGGTGATTAATTTGAGGAAACAATGAAGAACGGAAGGAGTGAGCTATGAGGCTATCTTGGGGAAGAACATTTGAGGCAGAAAGATAAGCAAATTTAAGAACAGGGATGGGAAAAGGACTGGCTCAGCAGAGGACATGTGGAGGTCAGTGCAGCTTGAGTTGGTTAACAGGGCTGAGATGAAACTGGAGAGAGAGCCAGGTGCTCAAATAATAGGAGACTCATAGGAAGGAAGGACTTTGGGTTTCATTCTCAGTGTGATGAGAAGCTATTGTAGGATTTTTAGCAAGGGCATATATTTAGAAGCCAGAGATTTAACTTTTTAAAAGATATCACTGGTTGCCATGTAGAAAATTGATTGTAAGGGATCAAGGGTAGAATCCAATTTAGACAAGGGTAGTAGCATTGGAAGAGGTAATAAATGATTCAATTCTAGAATATTTTAAAGGAGATGCTGATAAGATTTGATAGATTGAATGTGAGTTATGAGTAAAGAAGGGAGTGAAGATGTAGTCCCAAGATTTCAGCCTAAATGGTAGTCTCATTTCCTAACATGGATAACAACGGAGAGAAGAGTATTGTTGGGGAGAATTAAATTATGTTAGGTCTGTGATGCAAGTGGAAATGTCACATTGGCAGTTGGATATTCAAGCCTGAAGTTCACAGATGAGGTCAGAGATATTCTAGAGCCATCAGAGTACATATGGTGTTGTATGGGGGGATCACTAGGAAGTGTGGGGCTTGAAGTCCAAGGACTGAGTCATGGCGCATTTTAAACTTTAGCAGCTAGAGAATTGAGGCTGAATCACCAAGAGACCAAAAAGGAGCAGCCAGTGAGATGGGATAAAAGACAGGAAAGGGTGGTATCCTGGAAGCCAAGTGAAGAAAGCGTTTCAAAAAATGGTGGGGGGTGGGGATCAACCATATTGAGTGTTACGGAGAGACAGAGAAAGATAAAAACTGAGAACTGATATTGAATTACTCAATGTGCAGGCCTTCGGTGATAATTCCTTTCTTATTATCCCACAAGCCTCAAATATTGGAGGCATTGCAGTATTAAATTAAATTCAGGTGAGCATTGCAACTCATGATGTGCCCACATTCTCCACTCCCTAGTTTGGAAGAATTGTCTGTGTTCAAACTGAGAGATACCCTGTGTTCTCCATTTTTCACTCACTAGGTTGTTGAAGGTCAATGTGGGATCGGTGCCCTACCGTCTGCGGGATGATAGGACACAGCCCTAGCAGGCCAGCCTCATGGAGCTGTGAGCAATGTGAGCAGTGACCTAGCGGTGGATGGGCTCGCCTTGTGTCCAGAGGAGAGTTATCTTCTCTTGACCAGGACCTAAAGCAAGAAGCCAGGATTCCATTCAGACTTTCTCTGTTTATTTTTGAATATTATCATACTCTACGTGTACCCCCAAAGATACTAAGAATCCATAAGAACCCAAAGGTACAGCTTGGTAAAGAACACACTCCTTTTCACTCCATTAAAAATACTGCACCCCATCTGTGACTAAGAACAGTAAGAAAAATACATTCAAAATAAAATAATAACTATCAAACTTATTGTCCTGTTTGTGTTTTTAACCTTCCATTAATTTTATTTTTTATTTTAAAAAAATTTCATTGCAATATAATTGATATACAATAAACTGCATGCATTTAAACTGTACAATTTGATTTTTTTCTTATTAGTCATCTATTTTCTTATTAGTCATCTTATTATACATCTATTTTCATGTATATATATGAATCCCAATCTCCCAATTCATCCCACCCCAACCCCCCACCCTCCCCCGCTTCCCCCCTTGGTGTCCATATGTTTGTTCTTTACATCTATGTCTCTATTACTGCCTTGCAAACTGGTTGATCTGTACCACTTTTCTAGATTCCACATATAATACAATAACATACAATATCTGTTTTTCTCTTTCTGACTTACTTCACTCTATATGACAGTCTCTAGGTCCATCCATGTCTCTACAAATGACCCAATTTCATTCCTTTTTATGGTCAAGTAATATTTCATTGTATATATGTACCACATCTTCTTTATCCATTCCTCTGTTGATGGACATTTAAGTTGCTTTCATGACCTGGCTATTGTAAATAGTGCTGCAATGAACATTGGGGTGCTTTTGTCTTTTTTTTTAAGGGCTTTTATTGAGATATAATTGACTTCCAATAAATTGCATATATTTAAAGTGTACAATTTGATTAAAATTTTTTTTTCTTATTAGTAATGTATATATGGCAATCCCAATCTCCCAATTCACTCCCCCCCAATCATCCCCAGTTTCCCCACTTGGTGTCCATATGTTTGCCCTCTACATCTGTGTCTCTGTTTCTGCCTTGCAAAATGGTTGGTCTATACCATTTTTCTATAGTCCACATATATGCGTTAATATAGAATGTTTGTTTTTCTCTTTCTGACTTATTTCACTCTGTATGACAGTCTCTAGGTCCATCCATGTCTCTGCAAATGACCCAATCTCATTCCTTTTTACGGCTAATATTCCATTGTATATATGTACCACATCTTCTTTATCCATTCGTCTGCCGATGGGCATTTAAGTTGCTTCCATGTCCTGGTTATTGTAGATAGTGCTGCAGTGAACATTGGGGTGAGTGTGTCTTTTTGAATTATGATTTTCTCTGGGTATATGCCCAGTAGTGGGATTGCTGGGTTATATGGTAACTCTAGTTTTAGATTTTAAAGAACCTCCATACTGTTCTCCAGAATGTCTGTATCAATTTACATTCCCACCAACAGTGCAGGAGGGCTCCCTTTTTAATTTTAGATACTAAAAAGGAATTTTAAAAGAAATGTCTACTAAGAAGCTCATGGATTTACTCATTGTTTTCTGTGCATGGTTCAACATGTTGATTTAATTTTAACTTTATAAATGCAGTTGCCTCATTTAAGCTACTATATTCTTTCATCTGAGTTGACTTTGCACAGCACATCTTTTTCTTACATCATTATCTAGATGCCATTTAGGGTGGTTTAAATAATCCATAAGTGACATAGTTTCTAAATGAAAGAAACTTTATTTTTCAGATATAGTAGCTTTGGAGAAAAAAGTACTCTGAGAGCTTTGACGAATTAGAAAGAGCAGAAGTGGGTGCTTGGTATAAATGTGCACTCCATCTGGTGACAAAGGCCCTGCCTGTGAAGTTCTTCAATCATGAGAGCAGCTCTTCACCCATCAGAGCTGCAAGGAGCTAACAGGCCCACTGACTGTCCCTCCCCCCAAACTTACACAGGAACTACTCCAATTATCCAACTGGAAAGTGAATAAAAGAATAAAATGGGGGGAAAAATCTGTTGCTGTTCCACCGTATGACATTCTGTGTTTGAAATCAATAGTACTGAAGAGTGTGGCAGGAGCCAGTGTTTTAAAGGACAGCTTTTAGCTCCTCTCAGACAAGATTCAAGGGAGTTAAATCCAGTAGGAACCTCTCCTCTCCTTCGTTAGCACTCTGATTCTTAGCCTCACTGTATGTTCCATCTGTGATGGTCAACTTTATGTGTCGACTTGGCTGACCACGGGGTGCCCAGAGGGGGCATGATTTCTGGGTGTGTCTGGGAGGACATTTCCAGCTGAGGTTAGTGGTTGAGCGGGTGGACTCAGTGGTAGATGCCTTACCCCAGCCTGTGTGTGCGGGGCTCATCCAATTCTGAGGGCTGAGTGGAGCGATGGACAGAGGAAGGGGGACCGGTCCCCTTTTTCTTCCCTGTTGAACTGGGACATCTCGCCTCCTCTTATGTCCCCAGGTTGGGATTTACAATGGGGCTTTCTGGTTCCCAGGCCTGCAGACTCAGACTGAACAACACCACCCACTTTGCTGGGCCTCCAGCTTGCAGACAGCAGGTTGTGGGCCTTCTCAGGCTCTATAATTGTGTGAGCCAATTCCTTCCTCTCTCTCTCGCTCTCTCTGTTGGTTGCAAGTGAAATCGTATGGTATTTGTCTTTTTCTGACTTATTTCACCTACCACAATACTCTCAAGGTCCATCCATGTTGTCCCAAATGCCAGGATTTCATTCTTTTTAATGGCTGAGTAGTATTCCATTTTGTGTGTGTGTGTGTGTGTGTGTGTGTGTGTGTGTGTGTGTATTACATAATATATATATACCACATCATTTTTATCCATTCTTCCATCAGTGGACACTTAGTTTGTTTTCATATCTTGACTATTATAAATAATGCTGCCATGAACACAGGGCTACATATAGATTTTCAAATTAATATTTTCATGTACCTGATGCTAATTCAAGTTGGTTCTCAACCTGTATTGCTACCAAACAGAGCTATTGTTTTATATGTTGCAAAACAGAGACATTGAAAAAGATACATTTTTCTTTCTTAAGAATCCTAACTAATACACCCTGCCTTTGGGTCCTTGAGCATAATAAATCAAATAAAATGCTGAAACATGGCTCCTCCAATTAGACCTTTAAAAACATACTCTGTTATTGGATGATTTGAGTCAAGTAGGGGATCTTTAGTGAGCTTGAGATGGCTAGTCCGGATCTGGCGGTCTGAGTTCTTTAATTGAGAGGGAGCAGCTTCCTTTCATGAGGGTTTTTGTCTGGATAGGGTAGGTTAGGCAGTAGGTACTAACAGCCTCAACCGCTCAGAGACTTAGTGGAACCAAGTTTGTTTCTTGCTCGTACTACGTGGGTTGGCCAGGGGACTTTCTCTCTCTACCCACCGCAGTCGCTCAGAGATCAGCTACGGTTCTGTCTCCAGGATCGTGAGGTCGGGAAAAGGAAACGGAATGAATCATACCCTGGATCTTGGCGCTGCCAGCCAGAAGTCACACGTTACTGGTGCTCACACTTTATTGGGCCAAGCAAGCCTGAGAGTGGAAGTATTCAGGCTTGAGTAGAGAACAACAGAAACCACATCGTTAAACCAGATGGCGGTTCTCGAGGTTCATGGCTGGGTTACCCCACCATGGTTAGAAACATAGCTGCCAATAACTGGGGCTATAACAGCCAGGTTTAATGATCCAAGGCCAGGAACACAAGTCAGGAAAGCCTTCCAAAGAGGGAGAACCCAAGGTGAGACTGAGCTGGGTAAGTGCAAACTTCTGAGCTGTAACAAAACAGATGAAACGGAGAGATAGCCAAGACTCTCAGAGTATCTAGAATGGTTATCTGGAAGATTTCCTCTTCCATCTGACATTTATTCAAATGTTAATTCCAATGGACACAGCATATCTAGTTCTTTAGAGCGCTCTTATTTAGTCATCTGATCTCAAAGAGCTTCAAACTAAGTCGATTCCAACACTTTCAAATTATTTCACTGTATTATAAAATGGGACACAAGTTTACTCTGTACTTTATTTCCACCAGACATTTTATATGAAAACAGTTATAGCTAAGCATCTATTAATATTCCTATAACAAATTACTCACGGTTATTGTTCTAGAGGTGAAGTGTTGGGTATTCATTGAGAACTTTCTCTCCGCTAGACATTTAATATGGGTTTTACCATGTGATGCTCACATCGAGCCTGTGAATTTGTCGTCAGAAGTCTGATGCTCAGAGCCTGTTTACCAGCTGCTCACCGCATTCCAGGCCCTGTGAATTACATGTTTTACGTGATTAGCTCATTTTGTTCTCACAACAACCTTAGGTAACTACGAAAAGATTAGATAACTTTGCCAAAAGTCACAAAGTTAAAATATAGAGGAGCGGATTTTTGGACTAAGTTTGTCTGTTTGGCAGACCTTATTGCATTACACCACGCTGTCTTGTTTATTGAAAAAAACTCTAAACTAAGAATAACAAAAAAAAATCTAGTTTATCCCATCACATGCTATCAATTAAGATTTCAGTTTAGTGGACTCATACAAATACAACCAGGCTTACCTGCTCTTTATATATATATATATGTGTGTGTGTGTGTGTGTGTGTATATATTTACCTATATTGCCACTTGAATGCACTGCCCTCTATCAGCAAGGATTAATTTACAACAGAAAACCCTACCCACTGTCGTTTCAAGCATGAAGGTATTTATCGCTTTCTTAACAAGAAGTCTGGAGTTGATTTATCAAATCCTGGATTGGCATTTTGCAGTTCTGTGGGACTTCTGAACGCTGCCACCCAGAAAAGATGCCTCATGTCCATCACATTTTATGGGTCCAAATCAGGATAATAGCAGCTTGAGTAGAGACAACTAAACACATCACTAAACCAGATGCCTCCTGACTCACATCAGAGGGCATGGGTAGAAAGCAAAGGGGCATTTAAGGAAGAGCAAGGGATGGGACTGCCCTGGAGGTGCAGTGGTTAAGAATCCGCCTGCCAATGCAGGGGACAGGGCTTCGATCCCTGGTCCGGGAAGATCCCACGTGCCATGGGAGCAACTAAGCCTGTGCACCACAACTACTGAGTCTGCGCTCTAGAGCCTGTGAGCCACAACTACTGAAGCCCTCACACCACAACTACTGAAGGCTGCACACTCTAGGGCCCATGCTCTGCAATAAGAGAAGCCACCACACTACAACGAAGAGTAGCCCCTACTCGCCACAACTAGAGAAAAGCCCAGGTACAGAAACAGAGACACAATGTAGCCAAAAAAGAAAAAGAAAAGAAAGAAAGTAAGGAAGAGTAGGGAAAGAGAGAGGGAGAGAGAGCTCACCTGACTCTTTTCTATCAGGCGAGAACCGTCTTTTCTAGAAGCCCATGCAGCAGGAGCCCACCTCCACTCACCTCTCATGGGTGACAGCAAGTCCACGTTGCAATCCCTATCTACCAGGGAGGTCGAAAGAAGGAAGTATCTGTTTGTTTCAAAATATGTTGGGAGTGGTAATTTTCTAAACTTTCCTGTGGGTGATGAACTAGGGAGAGAAGTTAGCTTAACCAACTATGACCACCACAGGCTTCCACCCACTGTCAAGCGATTCAAGACCAGTTTATTTCTGTTCAGCCTTGGAATTCACCCTATTACCCGGTTTCGATAGCACAACTATCCTTTAATTCAAAATTCAAAAAATTTTGTCATCCCATTTACCAGCAACTTCTTCTGGTTGTAATGTTTTCTTTTGGTTCCTGTTATTAAAGTGCCATGCAATGGACTTTTAATTTCCGTACAAAGAGCCTTCCAGTTTTGAACCTTCCTACCTTCACGCCTCGCCCCCATGCCACCCCCACCACCACATTCAAAGTGGTGATGTCAAGTCCCATCAACTCCACCTCAAAACTGCATTTGCAGCCTGTCCGTTTCCCTCAACCTCACTCTGACTCTCTTTATTGCCAGGCACCATCATTTCTCACGTTGCCCACGGCAACAGCATCCAATGTGATATCCTCACTTCCATTCCAGATTCCCCATAATACATGGTCTGCAGAGTAGTTAAAGGAGATTAAAAAATGTAAATCAGATTATGTCTCTGTTTGCTTAAAACTCTTAATGACCTTCCCATTGTGCAGCTTTCAAATCCCTTCTCACGGACCCCACCTCCCCAGACTGAGAACTTCTTGAGGAAAGGGACTGGAACTTTGGTTGACATCCTACATGTAGCAAACAGGGCAGTGCCTATTATATATGCATGTGTTTGTGTGCAGATGTGTGTAGTAGATGAAAGAATGAATGACAGAACTGTAAGTTATTGTTATCATAATGTATAAAAGATTCAGAGTAGAAACTCTTTGAACAAGTTCTTCCCTTTCATGGAAAAGATATTCCAAGGGCCCCTTTGCACTACCATGTGGATAATAGGATCACATAGCAATGAGACAAAATAGTATTGACTGACTTAATCCACATTAATACTGAGATAATGTATATGAACACATAGCATATCCAACTAACAGGCTATTTTCAATTCCGTTGTTTTACAGGATCTTCTACTTTAAGCATCAAAATTGTGTCTAAAAGTATGAGTTGGATCCACCATTTTATCACCTTAAAATGATGTCTCCAAGCTATTCTTTTAACGTTCAACTACACGAAGCTAATAAAATAACTAGTCAGGCAGAAAGAAACCTCTACTATGAAATAATATGTCTAGTTTACTAAACAGTTTAACCTAAGCATACACATACCTACTATCTACAAGTAATATAAAAATTTAACAACAATGTTTTTTCTGTATTAGTTTCCATTTAGTCTCACATGATTATTAACGAGAATTGTCGTCAGAAGCAATTAATACAGTTTTCTTGTTCCTGACCCTTCTGATAATTTTCTTCTTTTGACACCTCTCGGCTCATTTTTTGTGTCTTACAATGATCTATATCCCGTGCGAAGCCCAAACAATTCATGTGGATGGTAATTTCCTTGGAATTGATACGCTAATTAGAGATGATCCCTTGTCTCTCACACTCACTCCAAAGTCAGTCATTTAAAGTACAGTGTCTTAATTAACCTTGAACTCCACTGCTAGAGCTCTGCTGTTTCTCTTCATGTTTGGCACCTCACAGATCCAGGCAATAAAATCCCTCCAGTTGCTGTTGCCTGTTCCATAATGCCTGCAAGCAAATGTGCTTTCCTTTCCAAATCAGCACAGGAAGAGAGGTTTTGCAGAGACAGACATTCATTTCTTTCTTTTTTTTCCCTTAGAGACTCATTCTAGTCCTTGTTTTGTTTTTTAAATTAATTGGTTAATTTATTGGCTGCATTGGGTCTTTGTTGCTGCACACGGGCTTTCTCTAGTTGTGGCAAGCAGGGGCTATTGTTTGTTGCAGTACGCGGGCTTCTCATTGTGGTGGCTTCTCTTGTTGCAGAGCACAGGCTCTAGGCTTGCTGGCTTCAGTAGGTGTGGCGCACGGGCTTAGTTGCTCTGCAGCACGTGGGATCTTCCCGGACCAGGGCTCAAACCCGTGTCTCCTGCATTGGCAGGCGGATTCTTAACCACTGTGCCACTGGGGAAGTCCCGGACATTCATTTCTGATGTCGCCCTGAAGAAGCTCTCCAACACTACACAGTATTGAGAAATTCATCTTATTTCACCTACTGCTTGACAAAATTCATACTCTACACCCCACCCCTGCTGCTGGTAACAAAAACAATAATTAAAAACTATCTGCTTGCTGTTCACTGGGATCTTATTACTTAATTTTTTATACTTTATTGTGTAATAACGTGCCCTGTAAGATGCAAAGCTATTAATGCAAAACTATCATTGTATTTTTAAGCATAACTACTTCTTTTGAGTATTTATCCATTGTTGTGATTTTTCTACTTATTACATATTAACCCCTCTTAACCCCTCTTCTTTCCACCAGAGTTCTCCTTGCAGATTATAGCAAATGGCCCTTATTTACAGTTTATCTGTCAAGGATATTGCTAAAATGTAAAGTGCAATAGGCAAGCTCTATTTTAATTCCTCACTTGAATAAAATCAAAAAGTACTCAGTTGCGTTGATATCTATAGTATTTATAAAATTAAAATTCATTTAGTTAAAAACATTTTTTAAAAAGTACCTTGTGAATTAGTGGTGTATAGACCACACAAATGGATTTAATTTTGAAGAGTTCTATGTGGTACAATTTGTCCGTTGCTGACTTGGCAATATTTCCTTACTAAAATCCTGTCACTTGGTTCCCTGTTATTCAATCATAACTGAGTGAGTGACAGCGGGTTCACCTTATCTCACAGCCCAGCTTCCCCTGTACACGTGGCCACACAGAAGTTCTGGGCCTGGTCAGGGAAAACTGGGACAACGTCATGCAGGGAGCGTGTAACTGCCAGAGAGAATCGTCAAGCTCCACTCGACTACGGAAAAATTCACGTATCCCTTAAACCACTCATGAAAAATGAAACACCCTGGCTTCCAACGGAATGGGTTTCTCTCCACGGCATCTCTCTTAAGATATTTGGCAAAATTAGAAAAATTAAGTATGCAAGACATATCCTTTCGTAAGGAAAATGAAAAGTTGGCAAAATCTCAGACACTTGCCTTTGAAGTATTGACCATCAGTAAATTCCAAATCTAAACAAAAAGGGGGAAGCTTTTCTTTTGGGAGGAAGCTAAGCCATCTGATTTTGCAGCTGTTGTTTCTGGTAGTAAATGTACAGCAATCCTAAAATTCCAGCACGCAATAAAATGGCAGATAGTTACTCTGTGTGACATTCAATCAGGGTTCTAATCAGGGGGAGTGCTACCCCCAGGAACACTTGGCTTGGCAATGTCCGGAGACTTTCTAGTGGTCACAGTGGGGGTGGGGTTGCTTCTGGCACCCAGGGTGTAAAGGCCAGGGGTCGTGCGGAACACCCTGCAAGCCCAGGAAAGACCCCGCAGCAAAGAGCCAGCCCACCAAAATGTAGACAATGACAAGGTCTGCGTTGGTTGGAACGCAATCTACCATGTTAAGTCATCCCAACGTGAAATGTCTGTGGAAAAGGTTAACTCCCAGAGTAAGTCTTTTCTTTTTCAGAGCTATCTACAATTCCTGGGGTCAACATCCAGATTAAAAGCTACTCAGAGTGACTAAGTCTGATAAATAGGAAATAACGTCCTGGGGGTGACTGGGTAGGGGCTCCTGGGGAGACCTTGGTGAGGACACAAACACAAAGCAGGCTCTGAGCTGCCTTTTGAAGAAGGAAAAAACTCTCTCAAGCCCTGCGTTGGCCGCTCATTAGTTTCCCAACTGGACTCTGCTCTTTACAAGAGAAATTTCCTCTGGGGTTGGGGCCGGGGGAGCGGGGCCTCAGGGAGGGGAGGGGCAGGCAGTTTGCAAGTCTGAGGAATACAAATCTTTGAGGGGCTCCATTAAGACCATGCTATAAAGCTATAAACTCGCTAGCGAACCTGTGGCCTCCGGTCAGAATCCCTGCAGGAGAGCTCGTTCCTCCGTGCCTGCGCTAGTTAATATTTTCTGTAAGGAGCAGCCCAGGGCGAAGTCAGCTCTGACCAGGACCCCCAAGCCCACATCAAAACTGACCACAGGCGGGCCAGGGCGACGGGCCTGGCGGGAGGGTCACCCTGTGCCAGGGTTCGGTCCCTCACACGCTGGGAGAGCAGCAAGGACAGATGGAAATGTTCTGTTTCATGGAAAATCACTTTGGATTAGACAAAGCCCATTCGTTTTCACTTGAAAAGCTACCAATTTTTGCATCCATACGCGTAGGAGATGGAGATTTTCCACGGACCCCAGAACAGCCCGCTGAGGGTTCCTGTGCCTGTTTTATGCATCCCCACGGTGGGGACGGCGTGATGCGGCGGCCCTCCAGCCCCTCTGCCTTGATAGCACTGCACCCTTCCTCGCCTCTCTCAGGACCAGGCTTCCTATTTGCGGAAACACAAAGAAAGCCCCGCCATCATTAGCCTAGGGGAGTTGAAAGTGGTTTGAAGCCAATGCGTGGTGAAAGGAAGTGCTCTATTTCTACTGTATTTTTGTTTATTTTTTACAACTCCTAACACCTAATCCAATGGTTTCAACTAGGGGCAAATTTACCTCCCCCCACTTCCACCCAGGAGACATTTTTGTTTGTTGCAACTGGGAAGTGTTACTGTCATCTAGTGGGAAGAGGCCGGGAATGCAGCTGAACATGATACTGTGCTCAGGACAGGCCCTCGCAAAAAAGAATTATCCAAGCTAAGAAATGTTGGTCTGATCCAGTGTCAAGAACATAAGTGGAACCAATGCTTGTCCTTTATTGAACTATTTATATGTCAAGTAAACAGCCCATCTACCTGAGGAAACTCAGTGATAATACTGAGAGTCAAAAGATTTTGCTTCCAACTTTCTGGGCCTTTCAAAGATAATTATGTTGTAGATCTTGAATACGAAATTAGTTTCATTCACACCTACCTAGACACACCCCTTTAAGAATACCTTTTTGTACAAAATGGAAAATTAATTATAATAAAGCTATAAGTAATAAACAAAACCCTTGAATATCAATCTCAGTATACAGAGTAATCACAGAAGCTTATAAATGAATGTTATCTTGTGTAAACCAGATATGGCAGTTTTAACTATAATGTCAGCAATGTCACATTTAAATCCCTTTATGTAAAAGTCTCAAAGGATAACTTCAGGGCACCTAGTTCAGACCTCAAAACCTCATTTATTAATGCTTACTTATAAATATAAGTGAGTGTAACATGAATTTTGTTTTGTTTTGTTTTCTAGTTTTTTTTTTTTTTTAAATTATCTGCCTGCACTTTCATCTTGCAAGATTGAGGATAAAAAAGCAAAAGTCTTGAAATAAAAATTACAGGAAAATACATATTCTAAATCATTTTGTGTTGAGTTTTGTGAACTGTCTTTTTGGGGGGACCAAATCAAGGGTCTTGATGCTATGAAATACAAAACTCAGGCTCATGCTGGATTCACTATGAATTCCTATGTAAGGGCCCTATTTTGCTCTTGCGTAGTGGTCAGCATAAGCTATATGACACAGTGTTCAAAATACGTACTTTAAGTAATTCATCATGCTTTTGGCATTTGATTACTCTTAAGTGTTTATGTTTTCTAATATTTGGAAATGTGAAAATAAACGAGACACATTTTTTTTTTTTCTTGCCTGATTTAGCAAGCTCCCAAATCACAGCTTCTTTTTCACTCTGTAAATAAAGTCTTTGTGCTAACGGGAGATGTACTTAGCAGCTTTCAGATTTCTACATGTAGAAGCACATTACTTAATACAGTATTTGAAATCCTCATGTCCCTCAAATCAATGCTGGCCATGTCATTTAAAATAGATGATAACACCTGTTGTGAAAGTTGAAGAGCTGTTTTTGGCCTTGTTCTTGCTAATCGACTTTGTTATTAAAGCCTTTTAAGATGTATTGTTTTATTAAATGGATTTAGGAGCAGTCTATGAGCTGTGAGACCCGTCTGGGTCTGTATTCATTTACCAGCCGACACTGTAAACACCTCCACACCAAGTGCTCTCATCCATGAAGAGACAGGGCCATTCCAATTACGTCAGATTAAATGAAAAAGAGAATTCTAATTTTTCTTTCAGGTAGTTCCTAGAAATGGCACTCCAGGAATGTGATTCAGCTTCCAGATCTGATGATAATTAGCCACCAGTCGTGCGCTTATGGGGGAGACCACGGTTGGGCTGCACTGGCCTCCTGTGTAAAACGAAAAGAGCTGCGTGAAACTGTCAACTCATCGCCTTACACATATTCCTTAGAAAGTTTTATCCTTTGAAAATGAGTTGAGCATTTGGTAGAGTTATGTTAAATTTGGTGGAGTTATTGCCATCTTGCTGTCATTGTATATCCACATACAGTTGATGTCTAGCAGATAATCTCAACACTTAAAACTCTTATAAGGGTTAGTTTAAAAAAATGTTATTACATATAGTTCAATTTCATTCCTTTTTATGGCTGAATAATATTCCACTGTATATATGTATCACATCTTCTTTATCCATTCATCTGTTGATGGGCATTTAGGTTGCTTCCATGTCCTGGCTATTGTAAATAGTGCTGCAGTGAACATTCTGGTACATGTTTCTTTTTGGATTATGGTTTTCTCTGGGTATATGCCCAGCAGTGGGATTACTAGGTCATATGGTAGTTCCATTTTTAGTTTTTTAAGGAACCTCCAAACTGTTTTCCATAGTGGCTGTACCAACTTACATTCCCACCAACAGTGCAGGAGGGTTCCCTTTTCTCCACACCCTCTCCAACCTTTATTGTTTCTAGAATTTTTGATGATGGCTATTCTGACCAGAGAGCGAAGTAAGCCAGAAAGAGAAAAACAAATACCGTATGCTAACTCATATATATGGAATCTGAAGAAATGGTAATGATGAACCCAGTGACAGGGCAAGAGTGGAGATGCAGATGTAGAGAATGGACTTGAGGACACGGGGCTGGGGTGCAGGGCGAAGGGGAAGCTGGGATGAAGTGAGAGAGCAGCATAGACATAGATACACTACCAACTGTAAACTAGATAGCTAGTGGGAAGTTGCTGTATAACAAAGGGAGATCAACTTGATGATGGGTGATGCTTTAGAGGGCCAGGACAGGGAGGGTGGGAGGGAGTCGCGGGAGGGAGGGGATATGGGGATATATGTATAAATACAGCTGATTCACTTTGGTGTACCTCAAAAACTGGTACAAGAGTGTAAAGCAATTATATTGCAATAAAGAGCTTAAAAAATGTTATTATTTGAAGTTTTACGGCTTCTGCTGTATTTTTAAGAGCTCCAGAAAACATTTTATATACACCATGTAAACATTACTTGTGCTTATGTTTGAAAGGGAAAGTTGCATTTTTTGCTTATAAAATATAAGTAACTAATTTATCAGTCATTGGTGTTTAAACTTGAGCTGACCAAAATGACTTAATAATTAAATAAGGAGAGCACGTTCTTTGCATTTATGTTGAACAAGAACTCTTAGAGTTATCATTTTATAATATCATTAATTAGTAATGAATTACCTGGTATTATCAAACACAGCTCTGCTACTTGAGAATCACTGGATGCTATTCTATTGTAAAGAGAAAACAAAGGCAAAAAAGAAAAATAACCCTAAAAACCAAAAGGAAAAAAAAAAAAAGAGAGACCCTCAGGAGCTTTCAGCCTGGTTGAAAATAGCTCCTATCAGCAAGTACTAAAATTTGTTTAATCACTGAAGTTCTTTTATTTACAGATGAGCGTAAAAAATCAAAGGCATGGTTTGTGGAGGTCCCTTCCCTCTATCTTATTACCCTCCACACACTTCCCCACCGCATACAAGCCCAAGAGGAACTGGTGGCTGAGCTGACTTGGCCTTACTGGCCCTCTTGCACACCACGTGTCCAAATGCCGCCCCTTCTCCAGGGAACCCAGACCCCATCTTTGCCTTGGACCACTGCCTCTTATCACCACTCATGGGAATTCCAGGTGGAAGACTAGGGGTAGGCCAGTGCTCTTTATCTACTGGAGCCTGAAAAATTACAGGATGAAAGAGACCTTCCTTCTCCTATGATTCTGTTTTTTCAGCTTCTACAGCATAATTATTTTGTGCAGGATTAGGGAAATCTCAGGGGGATTTCCGATGAAGGACAGACAAGGTTAAAGTTCCAGCCACCTTCAAATGTAAACTGGTGCAGCCACTCTGGAGAACAGTATGGAAGGTCCTCAGAAAACAAAAGATAGAGTTGCCATGTGATCCAGCAATCCCATTCCTGGGCATATATCCAGACAAAACCATAATTCAAAAAGATACATGTTCCCCTATGTTCATAGCAGCACTATTTACAATAGCCAGGTCATGAAAGCAACTTAAATGTCCATCGACAGAGGAATGGATAAAGAAGATGTGGCACATATATACAATGGAATGTTACTCAGCCATACCATGAATGAAATGATGCCATTTGCGGCAACATTGACGGACCTAGAGATGATCCTACTAAGTGAGGTAAGTCAGAAAGAGGAAGACCAATAGATACCGTATGATATCACTTACATATGGAATCTAAATATGACAGAAATGAACTTATCTTTGAAACAGAAACAGACTCACAGACATAGAGGACAGACTTGTGGTTGCCAAGGGGAAGTGGGGACAGGGGAGGGATGGACTGGAAGTTTGGGATTAGCAGATGCAAACAGTGACATGTTATATATAGAATCGATAAACAACAAGGTCCTTCTGTACAGCACAGGGAATTATATTCAATATCCTTAATAAACCATCTTGGAAAAGAAAAAAAAAGAAGTTCTAGCTGTCTTCAACAACCCCATGGGTCTGTTACAGTAAGTGAAAAGCTTGAGGCCTGCACAGGGGGACGGGGCCCTTGATCACCTCTCTTGTGTTCGTGTCTGTGGGCCCCCAAATCCACCGCTTTCTAGTCTCTGGGTGCAAATTCTGCTCACTCTTCCACCTGCAGTAAAAGCCCATCCAGCACAAAGGAGGAGACCACCTGCTCAGGACCCTTTTTGATTCTGGGGGGTGGAGGATGTTCCTTTTCATACTGGAGGTTTGTGCTTTCACTGGCTGCTCTTTCTGTCTCTCCCCTAACCCCGACCCACCTGGGGGCTGTGCTCAACGAACGTTGCTATGAATTCAGAAGCGTTTAGCGATAAGGCTATTTGAGGAAGGGTTGTCATTACCTTCTGCCACATAGACTAACACACGTATAATAATATGAACAAACTGCCCCCAAAAGAGTGATTTGTGCATTTTAGCTGAAATACTTTTAGTATATGAGAGCAAAACAAACAAAACAAAGCTCACTTGCACGTTCGTAATTTAAAGTCCTAAACTCCTAAAATGTTCCATCTTCAAAAATATTCTGTTTTCGAAAGATTGTGCTATTGTTATGCCCATGCTATTTTCCTTTCAGCTGGCGCTATTTAAGTGCGTGAAATAAATTGTGTGTAAGAAAAGCAGATGTATTGGGGAACTATTTTCTGACAGGTTTTTCAGTTGGATGCCAGGAATTCAGGTCACTTGGGTAGCTGAAATTCCTATTACTTGGCAGGAGTTTAAAAAATTATTTTTTCCTAAGAAAATGTAGTCGCTATTTTTGGAAAGCGCCTACTTTCTTTTGAAAACCCTGTCTTGGGAACACATATAAATTCACTGCTACCCTTCCACCTTTTCTTGCTCCTGTGCTGTTTCTCTTTTTCCTCTCACAGCAAGAGCTTAAAGAGTTCAGGTTTTGGTGGGTCTTCTTTAGCAAAAGGAATACAGAACGATCTCACTTTTGCAAATTTGATAAACACATACGACCATGCAAACACCTTCCGGGGGCCTTGAAAGGGGCCTGTATAAGCCAGAGGCCCTGAAACTTCCACTCAGTAGCTTCAGGTGCCTTCACTTCTGCTTTATTTCTGAACTCTGGATCACTGGACTTTAATACTTCCCTTTATTTCTTCATGTGAAGGGTACCCACATGTAGGACACTCATCCTGCTCCACAAAGTTCCTGAGAGAGAAACAAAAGTATTCTGATGCAAGGAACTTGCTTCCTGGGGTCCAGGCTGTAGACTTGACTCTCTCCATCTGCTTTTCCCTCCTAGTACAATCCACATCTAGGCAGTGATCCACTTAGTTTGCTGGAAACAGACATCGAAGGAGTCTAGCTGTGTGGGGAGGTTCTTTTTGTTGGCATGTGCTTTCAAGTTTCAGGTGGTTCAGTGCTAGTTTCAACCCCGATATGCATTTGGCAAATGTAAATAAAAACAAAACCATCTTCCAACCCAGAAACTCTCCACAAAGTTAGTAGAGAAAAAACACACTTTTATTCTTGAATAAGCATTCATCCAGAATGTGATATGTATCTGCTAAGAGATTGCAAAGACAAAAAAATTCTCACCTCCTGATACAGCCAGGTAGACACAATCCATTAGATACATATTTTCCAGATTCGAAATAAAGAATAACTGGTGCTCAAGTATGAGAACTTGACTGTCACATATAGTTCATCCTAGCTTTACCACGTTAGTTGGTGTCACCATCTATTGGCTTTATCCAGAGGAGAAACAAATGCCTAATTTCTTTATGATAGGAGGTAGTTTTGAACTTGGAGCAAGGTATCCACTACAGCTGTGTTTCTACCTTCCCATGGAAACTGGGAGGTAGGGGTGCTAGGTCCCTTGAAGTTACATTTCAAAGAGAAGTCTTCCAGGTGCTTGGGAGAGACAGCCCTGGTCATGAAGCTGACAAAAGGTCTATCTTGTTTTCAAAAGGATATGTATACACATTTTAAAGAGAGGAGAAAGTACTTAAAATTACAAAATTTGTAAGTTAAATGCTTTATAAAAGTAAAAGGGGAGGGGGAGATCTTTTCCCTTATTTTCAACAAGGAAAATTAAATCTTTTATTTTTAATTTGTGTTTGCCCTTATAATGTCATAGATGAAAATCCCAGGTCACTAAGGGGATTTTGTTACAGCTGTCTTATGAATCGTCTTTGTGTGAGGACCTGTCGTATTGAACTTTGTCTTGTCTGGATAAAAAGTTGTTTATCTCAGTTTTTTTTTTTAATACAAATTCTTTCCAGGTACTCTTTTGATGTTTAAAACCAAATTAATCAATTGATTTTTTTCTTTTTTCTTTTACTGTTTGTGATGATCTTTCTTGATTGGTCCCATCTTGTGCCTGTGGCTCTCTGGCTATGAAAAAGAAGACCCAGGAAACCAAGTGTCGCCTCAGGCTGACAAGGTCTGTGGTTCCTACCCCAGCTATGACTTTTCCCAGCTGTGCAAGGCTGTGCAAGATCTGTTTCTGCACAGAGTTCCCTATCCACCTGAGAAATGCATAAAGCCCGTTTAATTTTAAAACTGTTGTCATTTGACTTCCACCTTCAGTAATACAATGATTACTTCATTAAAAGGTACATTGCCTATTTCCTAAACTATATATTTTTAACCTCTCTATAACATTTGATGTCATTGATCATCATTTCCTCTTTGAAACTCTGCTGTTAGAATGGAAAGGGAATGATTAGTCCATGCTTTTGTGTTACAGATGAGGAAACAGTGGCTGCAGAAGCGGAAAGGCTTGTACTTAGGAAGTATCCAGACACAACTTGTCTGATTCTCCTCTCACTTCTCTCTCTCCTCCAGAAGCTCCTCTGTACTTAGCAAGAAGTATGCATCAGTCAAGTTTCCTTTGTTTTGCTTTTGCTTTTCTATGTTCTCACTCTCTTTGTTGTTGTTGTTGTTTTGTTTGTTTTTTTTCTTTTTTTGGCTAGCTACTGAATCTATGTTCTCTTTTTTCCACCTAATGGTTTATAGAATCAACCCAATATGAGACTGATTTGAGTCATACAGCCTGGATTTGAATCTTTGCTCTTTTACCTCCTATCAACTTAAAAACATGTCACACTAATCTTAGACAAGTTAAGGACCATTTAAAGGATCTGTAAACCCAAATGCTGTTAGAGATGAAAAGACATTATATAAATGAGTAAAGTTGGTGGTCTACAATAATACTGGACATTGAAAATCAAAGATCTAAGCTTGCATCTCAAGAAACTAGAAATGGAATAACAAATCAAACCAAAGTAACATACAATAAAGAAGGAAATATACATAAAAGCAAAAAAAAAAAGACCAGTTGCATAGAAAACAAATATCAGTGAGAAAATTAACAAAATCTCCCAAATTGGTTCTTTGAAAAGATTAGTATATATTTAGCAAAACTGATCAAGACAAAAGAGGAAAAACATAAAATATTAACATCAGTAATTTAAAAAAGGGTCTCACTACAGATCTTATGAACATTAAATTTTTTTCCAGTTTTATTGAGATATAGTTGACATATAACATTGCATTAGTTTAAGGTGTACAACATAATGACTTGATATATATATACATATATAGTGAGGCATACATATGTGTGTGCATATATATATATACACACACACATATATAGTGAAATGATTACTACAATGAGTTTAGTTAACATATGTCACCTCACATAGTTGCACTTTCTTTTCCTTGTGATGAGAATTTTTAAGATCTACTATCTTAGAATCTTTCAAATATGTGATACAGTATTGTTAACTACAGTCACCATGCTGCACATTACATCCTAGGACTTATCTACCTTATAACTGGAAGTTTGTACCTTTTGACTATGTTAACCCATTTCTCCCACCCTCCACCTCCCCACCTCTGGCAACCTCCAATCTGTTGTCTGTTTCTATGAATTCAGGATTTTTTTAGATTCTACATATAAATAAGATCATATTTAACTTTTTCTGTCTGGCTTATTTCACCTAGCATAATACCTTCAAGTTTCATCCATGTTGTTGAAAATGGCAGGATTTCCTTCCTCTTTATGGCTGTATAATATTCAATGTGATATGTATATATAGTATAATATATATCACATTATCTTTATCCATTTATCTACTGATGGATACTTAGGTTTTCATGTCTTAGCTATTGTAAATAATGCTGCTGTGAACATGAAGGTACAGATATCTCTTAGGTATAGTGATTTTATTTCCTTCAGGTATATAACCAGAAGTGGAATTGCTGGATCATATGATAGTTCTATTTTTAATTTTCTGAGGAACCTCCATATTGTTTTCATAGCAGCTGCACCAGTTAGATATTACAAACTTTAAAAAGATAGCAAAGGAATATTTTTTTGACATACAATAAACCACACATACTTAAAGTGTACAATTCGGTATTTTTTTTATTAGTAATGTATATATGGCAATCCCAATCTCCCAGTTCATCCCACCTGCAAAAGAATATTAAGTGCAAATTTGTATACAGAAAGTTGTCAATTTAGGCTAAATAAACACATTTCTTAAAAACACACATCAAAACTGCCTCAACAAGAATTAGAAAAACTAAGTTTTTTTTTTTTAACCTAAAAAATTGATTCCATTATTAAAATCTTTGCTCTCTTCTCTACACCTTCCAGGCCCAGAAACTTTTTATAAGAATTAACACCTGTCTTATACAAACTCTTCCAAAGAACAGAGAAAAGAAAATAGCTTCCACTTTAAGAGGGTAGCATAATTTTTCATCAAAAGTTTATACTGGCATTACAAGAAAGAAAAAGTACAAAAGAAAGCAAAAATTCTAGGTAAAATATCAGCACATAGGCATTAAAGAAATATAAAAAAATAATATATATCATGACATTGCTCTAAGAATGCAAGGAAAGTTTAGTTTTCAAAAACAATTCATGTATTTTACCATGTAATTGGGAGAGAAAGAGAGAGTGAGAGACAGAGACAGAGGCAGAGAAAGAAAGAGTGACAGAGACAGACAGACAGAGAGACAGAGAGAAATCCCATAATCATTTGCTCAGATCCAGGATAAAAAGAAATAAATTATGTAACAAAACACTCAATGAACTGGGAAGAGAGATGTACTTCCTTAGTCTAAATAAAGAGCTTCTACTAAAAAAAAAAAACAAAAAACAAATTAAAAAAAGGACAGTAGATTCCATAGTTAATTGTATAATATCAAAACCTTTCCCCCTGAGTTTGGGGTTGAGAACTTGTTGCCCAGTATCATCACTGCTTTTCAACAGGGTACTAGAGGTCCATCCTATTACAATAATGCAAGAAAAGAAATAAAAGGCATAAGGCTAAGAAATATGGTCAAGTGTATAGAAAATCCAAATGAATCTACAAATTACTAAAATTCACAAGTGAATTTAACAACATTGAAACTACAGTTGCTGGATATGAGGTCATTATACAAAAACCAATTACATTTCTATGTATCAAGAGCAAACAAATAGAAAATGAAAGTAAAAACACAATGCAATTTATACTGGTATCAAATAACATCAAATTTTTAGAAATACATCTAATAAAATTGTGCAAGACACCTACAGTTAACAGAACATTCCTGAGAAAAACTGAGATTATCTAAATAGATGGAGATATATACCATATTCATGATTTAGAAGACAAATAATGTAAGAGATAGAAATTATCTCAAAAATTGATTGATCTAATGTAATAATCAAAATCTCAGAAGATATTTTCAGAATATTGCCACACTCTTTAAAATTTATGTGGAAATGCAAAGGACCAGGACTAATCAAGGCAACCTGGCAGAACAACCCTGAAGGGCTTACATTTTTATAAATTATTTTTTGATAAAGGTATGGTAATTTAGACAGTATAGTATTGGTATAAGAATAAACTGCCCAGAGAGCTCAGTAGAGTCAAGAAAAAGTCCCAAACATTAATTGTGTAACAACTTATGACAAAGTTACCACCGTAGTTTACTACAGAAAGGGATTTTTTTTTTTTAATAAATTGTGCTGGGTCAGTTGTATACCCATGTAGAAAAAAAATATCCTGACCCATACCTCAGCACCATGGACAAAGAACAATTTCAGATGGATTATAGATCTGAATGTCAAAAGTTTAATAATAAATATTCAAGAAGAAAACAGCAGAATATCTTCATGAACTTCAGACTGGCAGCAATTTTGTAAACAGGACACAAGAATTCACAGAAGGAAAAATACAAAATACAGAGACATAGATGAATGAATATGAATGAATGAATGAATGAAATGAATAAAAAATGAATGAAATGGAAAATTAAAAAAATGGCAATTTGGATTACATTAAAAAGGAAAATTTTTGTTCACTAAAAAAGACTGTAAAGGGATAAAAAGTTAAGCCACATAGTGAGAGAAAAGGATTTGCAATACATAAAGTCTCATATCTAGAACACATAATTTCTACAAATTAACTAGGAAGGGAAGGACAACTGAAAATGGGTAAAAGACTGACATGCACTTTACAAAAGAGAATAGTAAATAGTCAACAGACTCATGAAAAGTACTCAATTTCATTCAACATCAGGGAAATGCAGATTAAAAGCATGAAGTTATCCTACTGCACCCCCATCGGAATAACTAAAATGGAAAGGAAAGGAAAGAAGAGGGAAGGTGAGAATTGGGAACAGTTAGAATATTTATATACTTCTGATGGGAGTGTAAACTGATAGAGTCACTTTGGAAATATTTTTGACATTATCTAACTAAGCTGAATATATGCCTACCATATAACCCAGCAATTCTACTCCTCGGGTAATTCTCATAAGAAAATGCATGCATGTTCACCAAAAGATATACACCAGAATATTACAGCAGCATTATTTGAAATAACCAAAAACTAGAAAACAAGACAAAACAAAACAAAAAAATGATGTCTGTCAATAGTTGAATGGATAAGCAAAATTGATATATTTGTGAATGGAATTCTATACCACAACCAGAAGCAACAGGCCACAAACAGACAGTACAACATGAATGAATCTCAAAAATACAGTGATGGGTGATAGAAGCCACTTACACAGAATAAATTGAGTATTATTTATGTAAAATTCAGAAGCAGGCAAAAACAATCTACGCGCTAGAGTCAAGATAGCAATGACCTTGGGGTGGGGGGAATTCCTGGGAGGCAGCACAGGGGGCTTTGCGAGTGTTGCTAATGATCTGTTTCTTGACTTGGGTGCTTCTTTGTGAAAATTAAGTTCGTATTAGTTTTGTGAAAATTCATCAAGCTGAACTTGAATTGTTTGCCTTTTTCTAAAAAAGACAAAAGTGGACAGCTGATGGCTTGTTTAGAGCTGGTATCCATCACGCAGGTTTATCATGTTATTGTTAAATGAAAATGTAGGCCCTGGTGTTGCACACAATCTCCTAGTTTTCCAAGAGAAATTAAAAATGTGAACTTGTAAGTAAACCCTTCTTATTTTTAAATGGTAGCAACTAACACAGATTAAAACAACCACAAAAACAATATGGGCCAAAAATAATCATCACCATAGTCACAAGTTTTTAAAGCTGGCTTTGAAATCCACCTCCCGGCTGTGTAACAGAGATGATAACTCACTACTCAATATTGGTTTCAACAATTAAATAAAGAAATGTATGCAAAAGTTTTCAAAAAATGCCTGGTATACAGCAAGTCATCAATAAATGGTGGGTATCGATCTGTTGCTATTGTTTTATTACTGTTGTTTGGAATCATAACCTGGGTCTTAAAATTTATCTTGTTCTTTATTTTGATGGATATTTCACCTGAATCTCACACTGCGACTATAATAGCATCACGTCTGACTAACATGTGGTGGATTTTCAATACGAATTCATGGCTTAAATATATTTGATTAATTTGGTGGGTTAACAATGACCTATGTTTATGTACTTTAAAGTTTCAGAGTATTTGACATATTAGTCAGTGATGGCCTATATCATGGAATATCGTATTAGTGTTAGGATTCTGGAAAGCATGGAAAATTTACAGGTTAATTTTAGATGATTTAGACTAGTTATAGAGGATTTGCAGGCAGCTGGAGACAAGTGTGTCGTTCAAGTACGTGTAAAACGTGTTTCCTAGGCAAGTGCTAAAAATAGGTTCAAATAACCCTCCTGCCATTTGTGAACTCTGGCCTTTTTCACATTCCTTTCCAAAATCTTGAGCATCATCTATAGGGCAGAGGAGGGTAGTTTCACATGTGCTGCCACTGGCTCATCCTCTGGTGCCACCCGTCAGCATCTTTGGTCTTCCTTCTGCTCGGCTTTGGTAACATCTCTCCTTCTCCAGCCCAGGCTGAAGTGCCAGGGTTACCGGTCCCTGCCGCTGCTGCTGAAATCCATAGACACACCCACCAAGGTGCTCAGGTGCACTGATGAGGATGTTAATGTCTGTGTCAAGGCCATCTTATCACAGCAGAAACAATCGCCACTGCATGCTACTGCTGGAGAAGCAGTGATGCCCTGACACCTTGTATCAAGGCAGTTTCCGACTTCAGTCGCACATTTACTTGTAATCCTCTTACCATTACCGGAATCCCAGGGAGCTGCACTGCAGCTTGGTCTGAGCACCAACACGTGATGCTATGCAGGGAACAGGGAAATGGCTGGAGAGAGACATGCAGGAAAAACACCGGAGCCCCAGAGACAAAGAAAGAGGGATGGACAAACCTCATTAGCTGCAGGGAGAAAAAGTGGCTTCAAAAGGGAATTGACGTCATTAATGTGCTGATTTCGATCAGGCTATGCACTGCATCTGACACAAAAAAGCACAGACGAGATCATTGAGTTAGGGGCTCAGAACTCTTTTGTTTTGACCCTGATACGAGAGATCTGACAGCATCAGAGGAAACTGATGTATCCACCAGGGCCAGTACAGCTCTAGAACCTGGCTGTGCTGACACTGTCTTTCTGTTTTACATTCCTCCCTTCAGGGCGGATTGGCTCTTCCACAGTGACAACATTTTCCTGATTTGAACTTCAGCACATTAGAATCTTAGAGACCCCCCAGTTCAAATCATTTGTTTTCCCAGTTACAAAACTGACACTCACTCAGATCAGTTAAATAATTTGTAGACATCACTCAGCTGATTAAGAGCAGATATAAGACCAGATTCTAAAAAAAATAATAATAATAATAAAAAAAAAAGAGAAAAAAAGACCAGATTCTAGATCTTTGATGCTCAGTTGAGGGCTCAGGGCTCCATCCATTACATCACTGTTAAGGAATTTTTCTGATCCTTACTCGAGAATGGCTTTGCTCAAAAGGATGAATGAAACAAACCAAAAGAAAGGCACTAGTAATTGTGTCATTTCACTATTTTTTTTTTTTTGCATGAGCTATCCTGAGTACATTGGCATGAATGGCACTGAGTGTGTTCTAATCCACTGAGGAAGAGGGTCAGAAAGTTATCCCTGTCCTGTCCAAGCAACGGCTCTTATCTCGTTCTGCTTGTTGCACGTTGCTAGTTTTTAAAGTATTTAAATGAGCCACTTTGTAAGTGGGGTCCAAGTCTTGTTATGACATTTAATAAATACGGCTGAAGATATTAAAAATTAAGAATAAATATCATCATAATAAACATGATGAGGAAAGGTATACACTATACAACAATGTGATTTTGAGTTTATTCCATTTCATGATAATGTACACTGATATGTAAAAGATGCATGTGTGATTCATTTATAAGATATACCATGAGATGAGAAAGTTATAAGGCAGGTGCATGGAAATGTACAGACCTGCCTCGATAATGGTGCTTTAAATGAGTAGAAAGAGACTCATTGAAAATGTAAGTCTGACTTACTTCTCTCATGGTTTAGCCTGCCTACAGTATATGAATAATTCTTTCCTTAGGTACAGAGGAAAATACAGTGTTGGAGAACGTTATTTATTTAGAATTTTCAAATTCTTTGAAATAAAAACCACATACTCAAATGCTATCCTAAGTGGAAAAGAAAAAGAAATATGGGTATAAGTACAATGTAAAAATAGCTCTGTGCCTTTGCATTTTTCTTGAGAAAGTCAACTTCATGCCAGTGTACTGTGTACATAGAATATGTTTCTGGTTAAAAAGTTCACGTATTTCTTCAATAGGATAGGATTAATGACAATGTGTTTATTTGCTTTCCTATACTTTTGTGTTTTAAGATGATATAACACATTTTAAAATACCAAGCAAGACTAACACGTACAAAGAAGAGAATAATATCATCTGAGAATCCAACACTCAGGGATAATCCTTGTTTGTCTCCTGGCAAATGGTCATCTCTATGTATATGTTTGTGTACACACACACACACACACACACACACACACAGACTTTTATATCAATGTTACAAAATGTGCTCTACAGAACATACCTTTATATCCATCAATAAATGCACCCATTCATTTTACAGGAAGATGGATGTTTGTCCATGAATGTGTATTTTGGAAGCATCCTTGTACACGCTTTTAACATAGTAGGAAAGGGAATACTACTGAGTAATATGATACTGATGAGAATATTTTATCAAATAGCTATGATTAGATAGATACTGCTACCTGGAAGGTAAATTTGCATTTCTGTTACATATATTCTTTTTTAAAATTTGTATTGTGAAAATTTAAACAGAAATAAAAATAATTGTACATCGATCACCCACATACCACATCTAGACTCATCAATTTTTAGCACTTTGCTGTATTTTCTTTGTCTGCCTGCCTATCTATCTCTCAATTTAATCTCTTTGATGATTTTTTCCAGAGCATTATAAAGCAACATGACACTTTGCTCTTAAAGACTTCAACCAGAGTGTACAAAAATTATGCACCTTCTCCCACACTCATATTTGTATCCTCACCACACAGCTAACAAAATTACCATCAATCCTGAATATCATTTAATACTGAGAATTGACTTTTTCTAAAAGCCAACTTTCAAAAGCTAGAAAGCAAATGTCCTTTTAATTACAGCTGGACACACAACTGTGTACAGTTTTGCACACAATCTCCTTTGCCCTTGATTTGCTGTGGACATCTAGTATCTACAGCATGTCAGCATTTGTGAGCTTCAAGACAAAACAGCTGTTTCTACCAGGGGCACAGAGGCACTGCCTGTTTGTGGGATTCACCTCTTCATTCAGAAACCCGAGACTCATCTACATCGTTTAAGTCACCACCCCAGACCAGAAGCAGAGCATGGTTGTCTTCAAACACAGGAAAACATGGACCTGGGTCTTGTCTTCCAAAGAAACAAAAATTAAACAGCAAAAATAAATAAATAAATAAATAAATAAATAAATAAATAAATATAGAAGAAGAAGAAGAAAGAAGAAGAAGAAAGAAAAAAGCTGGCTGGCAGAGATGTTACTCACTTGGATCTATTGGGATCAGAAGGGTAAATCCTACAGCAAGAACTGAGTTCCTTCCGCAGCCTTTAATCCGGTGACTGGGCTTAGAATATACACTTTCCTTCACCATAGACTTGGGATAATAAGTCATCTTGCCACTGATATGGTCCTATTCAATGCTCCCCTCCCCCTTTTTCTTTCTTTGCAATCATCACTTTTCCATTGAAAGGACACTGGGCGCCATGGTAGCAGGGGAGCGGCTGTCTCCTCACTCTATTTCTAGGCGTGGTAGACACTGCAACCCACTCTAGGTGTCCTCAAATCATACCTTCTTATTTAAATGAGGAAGGATGCCGTCCAGAGGTAGGGCGTATATGTCCGCGGGGGGCAGCGACGGGTGTGAGCCCTGGGTGTGTGTCGGGGCCCTGCGGTCCGCACCGTGCATGAAACTCACACGCGAGGCTGATCTGTTGCCACGTGAGGGCTGAGCATTTCTGCCACCCGCCTCTGCCACGGCCTCAGGGGCTCTTGCGTGGCACTGCACGCAGCCGCCCAGCTGTGGTCTTGGCACTGGGCCTCACCTGGGGAGCAGCCGGTGCTCCCGGGCCCAGCTGCCCCTCCGCCGGCTCTGGGGAGCAGCCCCCGGGGGGACAGGGCAGGCCCCGCATCCAGCCTGCTCTCCGTCCCGCCTGGAGAGGCTGCACAAGGCAGCTAGAGAGGCTTGGCTGCGGGCCCGCAGGTACTGTGAGCTCGGGAACCGCGGACTTCCTGCCAGCATCTCACCCCCGCTCTGAGCTCGGAGGAAGTGCGCTAGCGCCCTGGAGGTGCTGCTCCAAGGAGCTCTGAGCTGTGTGCGGGGACGGCATCCTGCAGGGAGACAAAAGGGCCACGTTCCCGTCGTTCAGGTCCCCGGGGCCTCTGCTTCTCTCTGCTCCTAACTCAGCGCCAGAGTCATGGCTCTGGGGCTCCCCAGGTTCACAGCACACGCTTTGCAGCCGCACCGCCCGGGGTGGGGGTGGGGGGAGGGGAAGCAGCGGAGCATCGCAGGCTGAGCTCACTTCCGCCCACATCAGAAGCAGCGAGGTTTGTGGGGAAGCTACCCTTGCGCCTCCATTAGCTGTTTTACATCTTCTAGACCCAGATGCCACTTCCTACCCGGTGTGCTGGCGGGGGCCACGTGGACACGATGCGGAGGGACCGCTCCCCGAAAGTGCTGAGGCTTTGAGAAGCCTTTCCTTACTCACCCTGGCTTCCCAGGGACCTTCTGCAGCTCAAGTGAACGCGGCTCCCCAATCCCACCCGGGATTTTATGTCCCTAGACACGTTCTGAGTGCTCGGAGGAAAAGACCAACAAACAAGCAAACCAACAAAAGACAAAGAAAGGAAGAGAGAGAGAGAGAGAGAGCATATATCAACCAAGGGTTTATTAGGAAGGCCATGACATAAAGAAGATAAAATTTTTTTAAAAAGAAAAGGGAAGTTACCAAATTGCACATTCTTGAGGGAGAATGGAAATGGGTTGGTAGCAGAGAGGAAGAGAAAAGGAAGCGTTTATAAGATACAAAACAGAAGCAGCTGGAATTGAGTGAGAAAAGGGAGGTCTTACTTATTGCCTTATAAGTCTGGCTGCTATAAATACTGGAGGATAATCTGAGGTTTTCCATTTCACCCCCTCCTGCTGAGAAATGTATTGATGTGGCATCTTTAGTAGCTTTGGCTTCTGGTTTCTACCCTAAGCCTCTTGGCCTTTCCTTGGTCCCGGCTCTCATCATGGTGTCCTGAGGGTCGTCTCTGTATCTAGCTACTGGCAGATCGATTTCCATCTTCCAGCCCTGCTTAGAATACTTTGATGATCCTTCACTGCCCACCGGCTGAAATCAAAACCACTGGTGTCACATCCACGGCCTTTCCTGACCTGAGAAGGGCCCATCTCTCCAAATTCTTCCTCTGCACGCGATGATTCTGTGGCCTGGAAACCCTTGCAGCTCTTCAAACAAAGAGCTTTGCTGAGAACCTGGGTGCAGTGTTGGTGCCTGCCGCCCCTCCCCCGCCCGGCTCGCTGTCTCTTCTGGGCGCCTTCCACTGTCAACTCAGGCATGGTCGATCACTTCCTCCTTCAGGCCACAGTCCTGTCTCACTGCTATCGCACTGCAGCTCAGGTATTTGTTTCTGCCTCTGTTTTCACTGCTAGACAGTGCGTCGCCGTGGCAATGGACTTTGTGCCTCCTTGTTTTTGTGTTCCTATGTCCTATCACCCATGCCTGGAGTAGCTTCCGTAGAATTCTAAAAGTATTAGTTAAAGAGTAAATAAATGAATATTCTGCTGCAGGAAAGGCTTTTCCCATGTGGTGACTCTGTTGCAACTGTCACAAAACTGGACTTTAAGCAAACAGGTAATGTTGGGGCTAAGAGAAGGTAAGACATTTAGAGATTTACTAGATCACATGTCATTCGATGGTGCACACCAAAATACCATGTTTCCACACGTCTTCGTTCCCATCATCCCCATGGTTGCATTTAAGCTGCTTTTCTTTTTTTAAGAATCTTTGTTGGAGTAGAGTGGATTTACAATGTTGTGTCAGTTTCAGGTGTACAGCACAGTGAGTCAGTGTTACATATACATACATCTACTCTTTTAGATTATTTTCCCACATAGGTCATTACAGAGTATTGGGTAGAGTTCCCTGTGCTGTCCAGTAGGTCGTTATTAGTTCTCTATTGTATATATAGTAGTGTGTACATGTCAATCCCAATCTCCCAATTTATCCCTCCCCTCCTTCTCCCCGGGTAGCCATAAGTTTGTTTTCGACCCCTGTGACTCTATTTCTGTTTTGTAAATAAGTTCATTTGTACCACTTTTTAGATTCCACATGTAAGTGCTATCATATATTATTTGTCTTTCTCTGTCTGACTTACTTCACTTAGTATGATCATCTCTATGTCCATCAATGTTGCTGCACATGGCATCATTTCATTCATGTTATGGCTGAGTAACATTCCATTGTATATATGTACCACATCTTCTTTATCCATTCCCCTGTCGACGGACATTTAGGTTACTTCCATGTCCTGGCTATTGTAAATAGTGCTGCAGTGAATATTGGGGTGCATGTGTCTTTTTGAATGATGGTGTTCTCAGGATATATGCCCAGGAACTTTAGGTTTAGAATGGGTATGTTAGCAAGAGAGGGTCCAAACTCCAGCCTCTTTTAATTTTACAGTTTTCAGTCTAGAAGGAAAAAAAGAGTGAGAGTTCTTTCTCCAAAATACCAAAAAAGTCGCTTGAGCAAATTGACTCTGACTGGTGTATGTGGCTGTTGTGGAACCAATTTCTCTGGCCGGGAGACTGCTCTACTCAGATGGCCTCAGGCCTGAGTCCTGTGCCCTTCCCAAGCCGTCAGCTTCACCAGAGCCCTGGAGGCTGAGAGCAGAAAGGTGGGTACACTCAAAGGGTTACCAGAAGGGAAAAGAATTAAAGCTGGGTGACGAAATCTGTAGGTCCGTGGGGATGGGGTAATAAAGGAAACACTTTGCTTCATTAAACCTGGATTTAGGAAGTTGAGAGCTTCGTCTGTTGCCTCATTGCTAATGGCAAAATGAGAAAACTCACCTTCAGTTTGATTTTCATACAACGCATACTTTTGAATGTGATTTTTAAATAGAAACTCTGCTCATTTTGATAGTGGAGTAGTATCTATGGCACCAAGAAACTGCTTATCTTGATCAACACAATCAAAACAATTGATTCATGTGGCTCAAGGGAGAGGGGCGTTTGTAAGGGAAAAGGTCAGTTAGTTTTCAAAAGCACTAAATTTTATCTTTTCATCGCCATCTTTGTTATAAGAGCTGTCCCAGTTATCCGCTGCTGCTTAAAAAACTATCACCAAAATTAGGGCTTAAAACGATTTATCACTATCATATCTCATGCCCTGGGGACCAAGAACTTGAACGGGGCACAGCGCAGGAGACTCATCTTGCCTTGATATCTGGGGTCTCAGCTGGGATAACAGATGTCCGAGGGCGAGATGACCATCTTTTCTCTCTGTGTCAAGTGCAGTCTGCAGCCTGTTGTACAGCCTAAGAAAGGTTTTAAAATTTATTAATGTCTATAAACAACCTGAAGAAGAGTAAAGCTCCATGAGGTCTGAAAGTTATGAGACTAAAATTTGTATCTATCGATAAAGCTTTATTGGCACACAGCCACACACACTTGTTTAAATGTCTACTTTCTGTCTACTCTTTAAATGTCTATGTCCTGCAAAACATTTGCTCTCTGACCCTTTACAGAAAAATTTGCTACCCGCTCCTGTAAATGACCTCCACATGCGGCCATCGTAGGCTCAAGGCTTCAAGGGTGAGTATTCAGGACACAGGACAGGGAAGCCACCATTTTCTGAAGGCGTCTCCTGTTCTTCAAATCTTGTCAAAGAGAGTGTGACCTTTCATCTCTCTCACTTCAGCCTTTTTCCAAAAGAGGAGATTTTTGGAGGGCAGAGGGTATTTGTTGAATTATTTTTCCCTAAGTCGGTGATCATGTTCGCAGTTCCGGTTCAGTCATTAAAGTGATAACATCTCTTTGTCTTGATGTCAAACTTGGCGGGGAGCGGCGAAAGGCTAGTTCCATCTTACTTTCCTTTTTAGTTTGGAAATGAGGATCCAGTGGAGTACCGGGAATTTTAAAATTCTTATTGTTCTCCGTGTTCTGGACCTCCTTCTAATAAACTTTAAAACTTTGAGTTTCTGACCTTACCATAGGACATATTCATGATTCAACCAGATGTTTCCAAATGAGGGTAACTGATTCCTTTTTAATGAAGAAGTTACTGATCATTAAATAGGTCCCCTTGGCTTTCTACTTCATCCCATCATGATGAGATGGGTTTTTGTAGCTGGTCACCCTTTCATGTGTTCAGAGTGGAGGATGGGGTCTCGGTGTGAGTCTAGAAAGTGGGGGGTAGCTCCCTTTGACTGTTTCTCCCAAACACAATGCTTCTCCCCAAAGAAACAAAGGTCAAACCCCCTAGCAGTCCATCTGAGCCAACTGGTTCCGTATGAAAGCGAAGTCCACTGACCCAAACACAGGTGCTGCCCGCAGGCCTGGGGCAGATTCCTTCAGGTTTATGATTCTCTAACACTTGTACACTTATACACGGTTTTTAAATTGTTAGGTAAGAGGTTGGAAAAGATGGGCTTGCAGATTTTTGAAACTCATGTTTAAAGGTGGTTACAAATGACAGGTTGACATATTTTGGAAATTGGACTAGAATCTCGTTTGGAAAAAGTTAGCCTTTAATTTTTGCTCCTTTTGCCACCATTAAGGTTCATTGAGAAACTACCTTAAACTTTCCCCAAATGAGACAATTATGGCTTTAATCCCCCAAATTAGGGCTTAAAGCAATTTATTATTATCCTACCACATTAGTTAAGGAAGCTAATATTTGAGAGAGAATTTTATAGGTAGAAAAAGGTGGAGTATTTCCCTGAAGTAAACAAATAAGAAAAAGACTGGCTAAGTGGTCAGAGAACAAGTAAGTGGGTAACCCAAAAATAGAAATAAGTCTTTCTGGCTCCTGGATCAATGTCTAGATCACAGGCTGTGTTCTCCAAGGAACTAACATTTCATGTATAAGACATGGTGCTAGATGCTTGACATTCATTTCATTTGGTTCACATTCAAATTTGGTAAAGTAGTATCTACCATTTTATATTGAGAATCTGCTAAGAAAAAGTGCCACTACATGTAGATAGCAAAGTAACTTTTATACAAAGGTCTCAGAACTTAGTAGCAGCAGATAAACTTTTAGGAAGGAAAGCTGACTCAAAAGTGTAAGCTGTCGATATATTACGCTGTATCTCCATCTAACAAAATTATTTATGTTAAAGTTTCCTCACATGGAAAAAAGAAATTCCCCTCTTTCACTTATTCATTTTTGCATCTTCTCGTTCTTGTGTACCATCATTCTCTCCTTCACTAACAGACGTACTGGGCACCTTCCAGAAGACGGGTGCTGTCCCTGGCACCAGTGATTCAGTGGTGGGCAAAGCAGGCAGGACCCCTGCCCTGATGGAGCTTACATCCAAGTGGGGAAGGCAGATGAAAAGCTAGTAAATAAATGGACACATAAAAATATCATGATTGTTGAAAGATGGTACAAAGGGAAAGGTTAAGGGGTTGAAGTAGAGGAGAGAATGAGAGTTGGGATCTCCTCTAGGAAGGATGGTCAGGGAAGGCCTTTCTCTTGGTCAAGCCGTGACGTGAAGAGGTGGAGGATTTGGTGATGGGAAGCAGGAGGGAAGCAGCGTGGTCAACAGCACACGTCATGGCCAGCGTGGGGGGAGGACACACGTGGGGGAAGCATGGCGCGAAAAGGCCACGGGATCAAGTGTGAGATCCGGGCTGGAACGTACAGGGCCTCGTGGGCTCTGATATGGGGTTTGGATTGTATTTGAATTGCAAACAGAACCTTTAAGCAGGTTTTATACAGGGACCTATCACAGGCTTATTTACATTTTAAGACACTCTTGGTGCCTTGTGGACGCTGGCTTTGAGCAGAGCAGGTGTGGAGACCGGGAGTCAGGTTAGGAGGCTGTGCTGGTTGTGCAGGAGAGGAGAAGTGCCCTACAGACATGGCGGTGCTGCCAGTGGAAAGACGCACGTGAAATGGACACGTTTTAGATGCAGAATTGAGAAAAATTGCTTCTGGATTGGGCCTGGCGGCTTGAGATGAGGATGGAAAATGAGGATGACTTTCAGGTTCCTGGCCTGAGTAGCTGGGTAGGTGGTGGTGCCTGTCACCAAGGCAGGAGCATCGGGGGGGCAGGAGGGCCGGTTGGTGGGGGGGGGGTGTTGGATTGAGAGTTCGGGGTCCACGTGGTCGTCGGTAGAACACAAACTTGTCATTTTAGGCAACAGGAAACAGGGGCACAGAGGGAAGCTTTGGGCCTCGGATAGAAACTAGGATGAAGGTTTGAGTCAATGGAAACCAACGGCCTTCAATTCAGGGGAGTCAGTAAGACTGTCTGGGGAGAAAGTGTGGAGGAAGAACAGGGCCCTGAACTGCAGTGGTTAGAAGCTGGATAAAAGAGTTAGGATATTAAGCCCCTGAAAAATTGCTTCTTATAAGTGTTTGCACTGTTACTTCTGAGAGGCAGGAAGGTATGTTTGATTGAACATGTTTCTTGGTTCTGTGTCATTTCTGTTTCCATTTGAGTTGCATAGAATTACATGAATTTGCAAGTGAAAACTCCTTAGTGTAGAATTTTGGGGAGTTGCGTTGGGTTCAGGTTCCTACACTCAGGACTTGTGTTCAAATTTTAGTTCTGTCTCTTATAGTATAAATGAACCAGGGGAAGTTTCTTTATTAATCTGGAAATGTGATGACATATTACTGCCAGCCTCATACGGGTGCTCCGATTCCGTGAGAAAATTCAAGTTAGTGTGAGAACAGTGCCTGATGACTATATTACAGCTGCTGCAGCTAGTATTCCTGCTATTAGTAGTATTTGAGAAAACATCACTAATTAAAGCTGAATCTTCCCTCTTGATACTTTAAACATAATGTCATTCTATAGAATTGTTCAGGTACATGATATTTTTCCATTTTGACACCAGTTCATCCACTACTATGGTGCCTTTTTGATCTTGCTTAGTTTACAACTTTTTTTTTTTTTTTACCGTGAACATTTACTACCTTACGTATTAAATACACCCTCAGTTCACAGAAAATGAAAGTGTCAAGGTTATTTGAGAGGTAATAAGGGGTCACAAATGCCATGCTTCTCCTGTAAAACAGGTTACATGTGTAGGGTAATGTTCCCTTGGCAGCCACAAAACCCAGTGCTTCACAGTCATCTGAAGAAAATGCAGCTAATTCTTCAGATCTGAGCATATCCTAAAGGGTTGAAAAATCTTATCTTCATCAAAAAATTGCACAGATACATACATGTGCACGTATCATCTTATGTTATAGTTAGTTGTGCCTTCGTCCTGTCCCTCCCTGGCCTGGACTCCTAGAGGGTGCGGATAATACCCTACACGTTTTCATCTGCACGGTACTCTACACGGAGCCGTTTTCAACACTCTCTTGTTTCTGCTTCCAAGTTCTGCTTTTCTTATCCCAATCCAGGGTATTTTTGGCAAAAATGTCTAGCTGTCCTCCCAAACTTATGTTTATCCTCCTTGTCCATAGCATAGAGGTGTTGCTGGCAGGTAGATGCCCACCTGGAGACTACATTTTCCCGTTACCCCTCCCCCACTGTATCTGGCTGTGACAGTGTCACAAGTTGTTGTCAGTGGGATGGGTGGCAAAGTGATTACGTGCCACTTCCAGGCCAAGGCCTCAAGGACTGTGTGTGCCTTATCCATGCTTTCTTCGCCCTTCTGCCACTAAATGCTGGCAACGCCAAGGCCGGGGAACTGTGAAGCCTCAAGATGGAAAGGACCTGGTCCCTGAATGACTGTGTGGAGAAGATCAACGTCCAGCCCTGGAACACCACCTCGGATTGTCTTGTGAGGCCGAAATGAACGTTCACTGTGTCTGAGCCTTTACACATTTGAGGGTCCCTTTGATCCAGCAGGAAGGAGTAACCCTCACAGAGCGCTTAGCAGCAGGAAAGGGACTTCCAGCAAAACAGAGCTACGTCTTTGGAAGATAATTTTGGTGTTGCATGGTCCTTTGTTTCTTCCTGCCTACAGTCCAGAAAATGAACTTGTCTTTGTAAACAGGAAGAATAAGGGCACCCTGCGTAGCAAGTACCGCTCTTCCTCCATTCACGATGGGGCTGCGATGAACTCATCAGAAGTTCAAATATCGTAAGGCAGCATGCACTTAATACATCTAACCAACTGAACATCGTCACTTAGCCTAGCCCGGCTTTACTCTGCTCAGAACACTTACGTTCTAGTCTACGGTTGGACCAGATCATCGAACCCAAAGCCTAGGTTATAACAAACTGTGGATTATCTCGTGTAATTGATGGACTACGGTACTGAAAGTGAAAAACAGAGTGGTTGTGAGTGTATTGGTCGTTTACCCTGGTGATCTCGTGGCTGGAGCCATGGCCACCACTGCCCAGCATCTGGAGAGAGCCTCGTACAGCATGTCGCTAGCCTGGGACAATATCAAAACTCACAATGCGGAGTATGATTTCTAACGAGTGCTTATCGGTTTTGCACCATCGTAAAGTCAAAACAATCGTTCAGTTGAACCATCGTAAGTTGGGGACTGTGTGTAGCAGATATGATTCTGTGACCTTAGTTCAGGTGACCCCAAATTGTCACACTTCTTTATTTTCTGAAACTCACACGAAATCCAACCTACACACTTTATACCAGAAAGGGTGGAAAATTTAGTCCTCATCTCAGGGTTGCAAAAAAGTCCTGAGAGTCTTAGGCAGCCCAGCACCATCAGGAAGGATGCTGTGGTTATTCATTCATTTAACAACTAATGAAAGTTCACCTCTGCCCACGGGCTGGAGTAACAGGCCTCGTGGGACGTATGGTTTGGTGGTAGAGAGAGCAGTTAATCAAATAATCACCCAAACAATGTGACTGGTGCCGTGAAGAAGATGAAATTAATACTAGGAGAGCAATGGTAGGTTATTTGGTCAAATCAGAGAAGTAAAGGAATACTTTCCAAGGCAGGGATGATCGGTCCTACCTGCAGGATTGAAAGAATGTTGCCAGGTAGGTGAGAGTTTTTAAAGTAGAGGGGACACTGTATGCAAAATCTCTTACCCGGATAAAGCCATGGTAAACAGGAAGGTCTGAGCCAATGTCTGTACGACTAGGGCGAAGGGGATGGTGAAAAACTGGGTTGTAGGAGGAGTGGAAATTGAGGCCATGCAAAGCCATTGAGGTCCTCTTAAGCATTTTTCTTTTAATCCTAAATTCCCTGGAAAAATATTGACAGGAAAGGGGCGGGGGGGGGGGGGGACGCTGATGCCCAAGATACAATTTCATTTAGAAGAGACGTCGCTGAATACAGAGTGGAGAATAAATCGGTGCATGGGAAATAAGGTTAGAGCAGATGTAGGCAGAGCTTTTGGGAGGTCATTTTAATTGTTTATTCAAGAAGTGGTAGTCACTTGGCTGGTGGCGTAGATGGAGAGAAATTGAGAAATTTAAGATCTACTTAGGAAATCATATGGAGAGAAGTCAGTGATAGATGGGGGGGAAGTGACTTCAAGAATGACACTGAAGTTTCTGTTTTCACAACAGGATGGCTGGTGGGGCCACACATTGAGGTAGGAAACTCTAGAATGGAATCGTATTTGGGGGAGAAAGCTTCTGTGTCAGACTCTCATCTTCTCTTTCCCACGGGTTATCCCCATTGTGCCCACCGGGTGTTCTCTAAGCCTGTGAGGCCCCTTCAATTCTCGCTGTACCCCCAGAGTTCTAATTATTTTGCCAGGATCCCTCAATGACATCTTGGGACACAGCCTATTATAACGACGTGGCAGAGAGTAAAGCATCCAAAAGTCAGGGTAAGAGATAAACCAAAGGCCAGCCTGTAGGGAAAGCTGAGTGCGGGTCTCTTACACACGTGACTCGCGAAGTCACAGACCCCTGTCTCTCTCCTTACTCCCCTGAGAAAGCTGGCTTCTCAGAAATCACATTTGCACTAGGAAGTACTTTGCACAACTCAGTGGCCCAAAGGGCAGGTTTTCTCACCCTTCTTGTTCTCGGAAACAGCAGCTACAATGCTTTGAGGTAGGCAATCTTGCAACCACCACAGCTTTCTGTTCATCAGTTTGCTGGACACACATAGGACTTCAATGTCTACGGCATCACCCTAGCTCCTCCCGGGCAACCACCCCAGACGACACGTGGCGTGAAGCCCTCCATGTGTTCCCTGACCGTCCTACTGCAGCAGGGGCTGCAGGGAGAGAGACTGGACCACAAGATTCCCCAGGGGAGGTGGCCTCAGGTCTCTCCACCAGTGGGCCTTATTCGAGCAAAAAAAATGCTTTATGAGAAATTATGTTTTCCAAATTTTGAAAAGTCATACAGGAGTCCACCACCCTCATAATAGCAAGTGGGGACTTCCCTGGCGGTCCAGTGGTTAAGACCCCTGTGCTTCCACTGCAGGTGGCGTGGGCTTGATCTCTGGTTGGGGAACTAAGATCCCACATGCTGTGAGGCTTGGCCAAAAAAAAAAAAATAGCGTGTTACATGTCACGTGTTCAACCTAAAGACGTCTTCAAACTCCTGTCCAACTGAGACCAGCATAATCAGAGCTCGCATGTTAAATGCAAACAAATCGGAGTAGAGAATGAGTCTTTTTTAATGAAGTGTTCTTAATTGAGCTATAGTTGATTTACAATGTTGTGTTAGTTTCAGGTGTACAGCAAAATGATTCAGTTTGTGCATATGTATATTTATTCTTTTTCAGATTCTTTTCCATTATAGGTTATTACAAGATATTGAGTACAGTTTCCTGTGTCCTACAGTAGGTCCTCGTTTTCTTCTTTAATGTGTTTTACTCATTGGGCAAAGTGATACGCAGTGATTTTAAGATGCCAGGAGCATGTTCAAGTTGAGACTTGCAGCAGATGGAAGCTCCAGGAGGACATTACATCAAATGCACACATTCTCTCATGTGCTTGGCCCTTGTTTTGTTTAATTCAGCTCTACGGGATCCCATCCATTGCTCCTCTAACACTATTTCCTCCGTGACTTTATGTGACAAGCTTGGGACATCTGCGTGTCCAGATTCTTTGACATTTTGAGATTTGCTGTGAGCTTTTTTTAAAAAAATATTTATTTATTTAAAATTTTCAGCTGCAATGGGTCTCTGTTGCAGTACACAGGATCTTTGTTGCGGCACGCGGGATCTTTCATTGCTGCGTGCAGACTTCTCTCTAGTTGTGGCGTGCGGGTTTTCTCTTCTCTAGTTGTGGCACGGGGGCTCCAGGGCTCATGGGCTCTATAGTTTGCAGCACGCAGGTTCTCTAGTTGAGGTCACAGGCTCAGTAGTTGTGGTGTGTGGGCTTAATTGCACTGCAGCATGTGGGATCTTAGTTCCCCGAGCAGGGGTGGAACCAGCATCCCCTGCGTTGCAGGATGGATTCTTTACCACTGGACCACCAGGGAAGTCCCTGCTGCGAGCTTTTTGAAAGAACTTTTTTTGTTTTTTACCATCCATTATTTATTTGGATTAATTTCAAGCTGGATTCAGAAATTTTAACTTGAGACTGTGTAGTTTGCAGTATTTATAACACTGTCTACTCATTTATTTATTGATGCTACCCTACTGTTCCACAGGGCTTGTCAAACCACTGCATGATTCAAAGATGGACTTTTAAAAAGTTTTTATTTTGTATCGGAGGTTAGTTGATTAACAGTGATGTGTTAGTTACAGGTGTACAGCAAAGGGATTCAGTTATACTCATACAAATATCCATCCTTTTTCAAATTCTTTTCTCATGTAGACTGTTACAGAGTATCGAGCTGCATTCCTTGTTCCGTACGGTGGGTCCTTGTTTATTATCTATTTTAAAGATAGTGCAGACTTTTAGAACTTTTTTTATGGGAAAATAGGTACATGCAGACTACTGTTTAACAACATTTTCAAACAATAAGGGCTACCAAGAAAGGAAGCTTTGCTTTTACATGAAGCTGATGACGAGGCGTTTGAGGCTGACGGGACGCGTGATGGGAAATGGCACCCAGAGGTAAAGCCGCGCACGTGGGTGGGCAGGCCGCGGCTGCGTGGACCTGGGATGAGGGAGGCAGCAGGCACAGCTCAGGTGGAGCCAAGTGTGCAGCATCTCCTGTTTTTTATTTTCTCTCTTGTTGAAAAAATCATGACACTTAGTATTGTTGTGAAAACTAAATGAATCGAGTGGGCGCCCCGTGCATGGCTTGGCGTGAACGTGCTGGGCTATAGGTAAGGCATATACTATAGACCATGTGTAGAGTCTCTGTGTCACACGATCATAGCTTCCAACATTATATCTCCTCGTAGCATTTGGAAGCCAGTTCATCTCCTGTGCTGTACTTTCTACCTGTCGTATTATGCATCTAGCTAGGTCACTGGAATAGCCCAGAAAAGGAAGCCCACCCATTGCCAGCAGCCAGTGCAATAAGAGGTGGAGAGAGAGAGAGAGGGAGAGGGCGAGGGAGATCACAGCATCCTGCAGCCTTCTAAGGAACCAACCAGTGTTGCACGTGGCTTGTCATCAGTCGTGGTGCTGAAGTAAAGCACACACGCCTCAGTTCAGACCTTGTGCAACAAGAAGGATGCGGAATCCGCCGACGACCCGGCCAGAGTGGAATGTTCTCTTAGTGTATGAAAAGCTACAAGAGTTTCTTACTGAGGCAGATGTGGATTAAAGTAATCGTATATTCCTCCTGCCACAGCTCAGCTCTTTCAATGTGTTTCATTGATCTTAAGACACACATTTTATAAAATGTATTTTGACATCTGAAATCAGCGTACATCTTGCCATCCACGGTATCTTTAAGCAAATTAACAGTTCAGCTGTAGCTCTTTCACCTCCTCTCCTTCTGCTTCCCAGGATGAGGTGTGGAAGATTCTGGTGAGCTCAGGTCCTCGGGGTGCCCCCCTTCCCTCCTTCGGGTCTCTCCTCCTCTGTTTGTCGGGGCTGGAACGAGGAGCAGGATGTATGCTGTATCATGTATGCTTTTAGTTGTAACCGAGTGTGTTAACACCATTCACCGAAAGCTTGTTTAATTAATTCGCTTCTCGCAGCAACACGAAGGCAGTATTACTAGCTCCACGTTAGAGAGATTCCATCATTGCTGGAAGCAGGATTCAACCCTGTTTCTTGGCCACTAGGCAGAATCTCTTTTTCTTTTGCACATCCGTGTTGAATTCCTTACAGCAGCTAGAAGTGATGTGTGGGGATCTGTGGACCAGGGTTGCCGGGAGTCACCTGGAGAGTTGGGGTTCCAATGCTCAGGAAGAGGGAAGCGGGCCCAGGCCTGAGCTCGTCATGTGTCACAGAACTCGGAAGTCAGGTAGAGGACGGGCCCACATGGCAGTCACCGAGGCTAAGCCAGTGAAGGTCGGCGAAAATCAGTAGATAATGGTGTTTTGGAAGTTGACCAAAGGCAAGCGTTGGAGGAGAGGCTGACAGCACTTAATGCTGCTGTGTCACTAAGATGAGAAGTCAGTGAAGGTATCGGATCTGGCGATGCGGGTGTCATTGGCAAGGACGCCCCAGTAGCTCCTGTACGTCTCAGGATAAAGAGATCAGTGTCCCAGAACCTACAAGGCCTGGCAGGGTTTGACTATCACCTCCCTCTGAGCCAGATCTTTATTTTCTTCTTCATGTATGACTTGTTTTTTAATTCACGTAGAATTGACATATAACATTGTATGAGTTTAAGGTGTACCACAGTGATGACTGGATACATTTATGTACTGTGATATAATATATAACATATGTAAATATAAGGCTCTGCCTCTCTCTCTGGCTGCCTCACATGCCTCTTTCTGTGCCTGGGACACACACTCCTTCTTTAAATACACGGTTCTTTCTGCCTGGAATACTCTTTCTTTCTCCCCATGCTCATTTAACTTCTGCTGTATTTTCCGGTCTAGCTTCATAGCTTTTTATTTCAGGCAAACTTCCTTGACCTCATGACTAGACCAAAAACCTTAGTATGTACTTAAATTATAACAGCAAGTATTTTGTGTGTGCTACTTCACTATTATCTTCCACTAAAGGATATTCCATCAGGGCAGGGAGCACGTCTTTTTTTGTTCACCATTTTTTCTTCATTTTAGTAAAAATGACTGTCTTATATTAGGAGATGACTATATATTTGTGGATTAATAAGTGGATAGCATCCACTTCTGCAGTTCATCTCATGTAATCAGTTTCTATCTGGATGTAACTCTTACTATGTGTAACAAAAAATCTGGGAAATGATGATTAATTGAAAGAAAATATTTAAAATTTAAAAATATTACCGCTTTAAAAAGTCTATCATAAGTCAAACAGCTATGATTATTTTGAAATTTACTGATGAAACTTTGAGATTGTTTTGGAGTGTTTCAACCACTCAGGAAGGACCCAGCTCTTTATTATTTTATATATAAACCCTGATGTCACTTTCTGGTCCTTTCCAGCCTTAAAAAATGCCATTTACCAGCCGTCTGCCCAGTCCCTCTCTCTCAGGGTCAGTGAGCGTGGGTCATACCAGCGTCACAAGTGCTCCTTCTGTTTCTATGCGGTTCGCTGCTGCTGCTTGTCTAGGGCTCTGCGGGGCCCATGTGTGATAAGGTAGAGATGTCCTCGGGCGCCCTGTGCGGAGGCCAGCTGCTCCCCAGACTCCCGCCTCCATGTCCAGGTGTCCACCATCAAAGGGGGGCTGGGCTCTGTCCCCCAACAAGCTGCGAGGGCCTTCCTTCCTGCCTTTGACTCCTGGGAGCCGCCACCTCCATTCTGAGGCACCTGTTCACCCAGAGCCACTCTCTACATCAGGCCCTATTTCTTACTTTCATAGTATCCCATATACATTTTGTTACCCCAAAGTCTAATATTTCCGGTTGACACTAAACTCAATTTTAACGCTGTACAACAAAACACATAATCCAACTCATTTTTTGTTCATTAATCTCAGTATTCCTTGGGTAGAATGTCTCTGGCCAGCTGCCTGACATGAAATTGAGTCCCTTAATTTCTGACTATTTTTTCAAAGCTGTGATCTGCAAAGCCCTTTTTAAAATGTCTCTTTGAAGCTTCTAACTCCCTCGTTAGCTTGTTCAAAAGTATATTTTCTTGACTTAACTTCCTTTTAAAAGATGGTATGTCACACAGTGTTTTCCTGGCCTCTAGTTTTACCAGATATCCTGTCATAATAGCAAGCTAGCAGAACACAAGTATTCGCTTAAAGATACTCAAAGCTAACCACCAAATAGATTTATATTGCAAATGTATTTTAAGAAATAGGCCGAGGAGATGAGAACTAAAATTTGTGACCTCTGACACATACTTCTGAGGCTTACCTCCTCAAGACTAGTGCTGACATGCCCTCCTGTTTTATTTAAAACACATTTGCAAAAAGAGAACAATATCATTTTTATGACATCAAGTTCTGCCTTTTTGAGATTAAGCTTTATGAAAGTACAAAGTAAAAAAGATTGGAGAAAGAGGTGAGAAAAATGAAAGAAGACAGTAAGGTACATGAGGAAAGTAAGCTGAAACTTGGGGATGGTTTCAAAATGTAGCTTGTTTACTTCCCAGCTGTGGACCTTGGACAAATCACCGAACCTCTCTGAACGTCATAGGTAACATGAGGAATTGTCCACCTCATTAGCTGCCTCAAGGGTTCTTGTACAAATTGGATTATGCAATTAAAGCGCTCGCATATTCCTGGACATGGTAAGAACCTAATAAATTAGCTACTATAATAATTGTATATAGAGAGATCATTGGAGAGTGATGAAATAAATATGGTAAAATGATAAAAATTGTTGGATGCAGCTGGAGAGTATACAGATATTCATCGTAAGTTTCTTTAAATTTCTCTCCATGTATGAATACGTTCATAATAAAAAGGTTGGAGAGATAAAAAAAAAAATTGTATAAAATCAGAATCATGATAAGAATCTCATTATAATGTTACTGTTCAGATATTAAGATGTAGGATTATTTTCATTTGCACCAAGGGGGTTGCAAATTTGGCTCTGTAATTCCTAGCAGCCAAAGTAAGAGTAAAACAAGAAAGGTTGCAAACATCAAAAGATTCATATTCTTAAATGCAAGAGTCCTGCAACAGTGCTTCCTAACCAGGTTGATGCAAGCGCTGTGTTTGTCTCCAAGTTCCCTCAGCATTACCTGTACTCCAAATAATAACGCCTTGTACATGTGCACAGGATTTTTCAATGAGTTTAAATGGCCCTTCTTTCCCTCATCAGCAGCACCAAGAATATCTCAAGTCACAGATGTAGTACTTTTTTGAAGCAGGCTTTGCTGCAGTAGAAGTGAGTTTCCAATTCCATTGCTGGCCCCTCAAGGATATCTGTGAAAGATTTGGGGCAAACCTGTGAAGCTCTCTGAGATTGCTTTGCATAGGAAATGGCTGGATGCTAAAACTGTTGTGTTGCTGGGTTTTGAATGCCCTCATGGTAAATGATACTGGCTGTCCAAAATAACCAGATAGGTAGTTGTTTTTTCATTCATTTGGTCATTTTAAAACACATACAGGTATTTTTTTTTTTTTTTTTTTTTACTAATTCAATTAGTGTGTCATCTTGCCATTATGTTATAACCATGCTGACTCTGTTTCATCATCTTTTAGGTGAGAATCTTTTGGATTTTTCAGGGGGGATATGTTCTTTTTTAGTTATAATGAATACTGCATGGGAGTGCTATTTGGGTACTAAAAGCACATCTTCCTTGAAGGGAAAATTTTTTAAAAGGCCTGCTAACTCAGTCTGATTACTTGAATTAAGGAAGTAAGATGCCTTTGCAGTGACTTTGAACAACTTTCTTGACTTCCTGCAAAGAGGACCCTTTACAGCATTTTGGAGAAGTTGGTAAAACCGAATCTGACATCACTACCTAGTAGCAAGTGGTTTGTTCTTAGGGTAGCAGAGGAGGAAATCGCTCCGTCTGATAAGACACCAGTAAAGAGTATGCATTTATTTCTTTTCTTTTTGATTCAGTTTTACAGGCAAACATTTTTACGGAGATAACCATTATTTTGCCTTTCAGAAGGACGCATGCTGTTTCACAGGAATACGGCTGATTTCCAGATATGACCATGTATTTGTGGCTTAAACTTTTGGCATTTGGCTTTGCCTTTCTGGACACCGCAAGATTGGCTACAGGTAAGTACAAGGAAGTTCATATTTCTGTAGTTATTTTTTGGTGTGTGTGTGGAAGGCCGTTGGTTTGAAATAGCCATAAAAATAAGTCAAGTACCGGTGACTGGAGGTGAGGAGGCCCTCTGTAAAACGGTCAAGGTTATTGTGCACCAGAGAGATATGGCTTGCTAAGTGACAGAATACATTGTTTCTGTTTAAAAAGGCATACGTTTGGCCAAAAAAAAAAAATCACAATTTAAAAGGCAAACATTTTCTCTCTGTATCTTGGTTTACAAACTGTTCAAGGATATTACAAAAGCAGCATTGTGACTTAACCCTCAAAATATACAAACACAAGTTTATGAAAGTCTGAGGAAATTTTAATGACAAAAGAAGTGCATTTTTGTCTTTTTAATAAAAAATGAACTTTAAAAAATCATAATGTGGCTTTACTTGCACTCAAGCCACTCCCTCTTTTCGGACCAGGCGTTTGCTTCCTCAAATTTTGATTATGACCGAAATATTGTGTTGAATACTTAGTTGTTACAGTAGTTTAAAATAACACACTTGGATATTGAATTAAATATTAACTTTTTGAAAATTCTTATCACAGGATGAATTTTAAATCAAACTTTTGGTTCCTTACAATCGTTTTAATGACTATTTGCTTTGAAAATTCGTATGGGGCCCCCGCCCTTCCGGGGTGATGGGTAAATAGTAGAGCCTTGATGAGATAAAAATACTTAAACGCTTAAGAATCATGCAAATGCTGCCTTCTTTAGGAAAATGCAACTAATTGGATTTCTGGTAACTTTTCAAGTTTGAGATCTTTGTGCACTTATGGTTCATTTAATGGACATTTCTTGAACGGTTTCATTTTGGGTCATGAGTACATTTTGGTTGATATTTAACATTATTCCTTATGGTATAAAATATAAACGCAATTTTTTATTATTGAATGGATACTTTGGTATCCATTCAATAATATGGTATTTTTGTAGATTTTCAAATAAGTAAAAAAAAAAAAAAAACAGGAAAAATATTTTTAAAAATCTTGCTTATTGTAATTCATTTTGAAATCTTTTTTTGACTTTCTGCCGCTCTCCTTTTCTCTAAAAGGCAGGGCAGTAGCTACCTTCTGGGCATGCCACCTTGTTAATTTACATTTTGTGTAACCTAGGACAGTAGAAAGCAGTGTGGATAGTGGGGTTTTTTGTTGTTTTGTTTTCTTTAACTGCAAAAATGAATTAAACATTTTTTATATAGGTATAGCATTTTGCCTTAGTACAGAAAATGTTTATCAAGTTACCATGCCTATAACGTTGGTTATAATAATAAAAAACCACATATTATAAAGAATCATAATTTTAATAAGATAATAATATGTGTATTCTCATAAGTCAGAGTAAACTTCCATTAAAAATTCCCACTGAAGACCTGTTGCAAAACATTTGTAAATGAGCATAAAGAAATACTGAAATATTTTGTAGGCCACAGAGCAAACCACCATAAAATTTCAACACAGTCTATTAAGGATTTTTGCCATAAGAAACATCTTTGAATTTTTAATCAAAATAAGAGGGTACAACGATCTAGAAACCTTTAAACCCATTTTTCTGAATAGTTTATACCATAAATAAATGGATAGATATAGATTTATTTTGAAAGACCAAGTTTAACTTCAACTACTTACATAAATATTCAGAGCTAACATTTTCTAGTCTTCTGTACTTTGTTTTGGAAAAATATATATAGATATAATTATCTAGGTGTGCAAATCTTGTTTATCATAGTTTGAAGTCCCCCAAGAGATTTTGTGATTCACTGTATAATTTTGGAAATTGTTAATTCTTTAAATGATGTATTTTTCTTTATTAGCAACCTATGAGCTGGATTCTATATTTCACTTTAATGTGTTAAATTGAGTTTAGTGTTTATAGGAGATATTAGACATCAAATTTATGTTGTGAATTCTAAAAGCATAAAGAAATAGAGCCAAATGGAGAGAGACATCGATGGATAAATCATTGCACAACTCAGATGTGTTGTTTAATCTCTCAAATACAAATATGGGCAAAGTGAAACTTTGCCAGAGCAAGAACAATGCAGGGTTGAGTTTTGTGACACAAAAGTCCAATCTCTTTGCTCGTGCCTCTTTGCCATGATAACCGGAAACCGACACTTTGTTTAAAATTTCTAAATAATTCTGGGGGACAGAGATGGTTTCAAAAATGCAGGTAGGGATGAGTGATTTCTGGCTCTAAGAAAGCAGTGCAGGCAAATCTGGTGCTTTACACCATACCAGCTTTACTCACATATGTGAGTTATGTGACTTATGAGTCATAACGGTTAAGAGTCATTTCCTGGACATAATTTTTCATTTTTCCATCTGCATAAAAAAGAAATAGCTCATGTTACAAACATGTATCTTGCTTTGCACATTGCAGGCGTTCAATACTAATTATGAATTGAATTTGACTGGCAATCCTATTAACTTCTAAATACAATGCAGAGATTTGTGTATGGGGGTGTATGATTATGTACTGATTTTTTGGAAAGTATTCTCCTAATGCAAATCTGCCTGGGATTGTTATCATTGCTAGACTTTTTTTTTTTTAATTTTATTTATTTATTATTTTTGGGGGGGCACACCAAGTTCAATCATCTGTTTTTATACACGTATCCCCGTATTCCCTCTCTCCCTTGATCCCCCCCACCCTCCCTCGAGTCCCCCCCACCCTCCCCGTCCCAGTCCTCTAAGGCATCTTCCATCCTCAAGTTGAACTCCCTTTGTTATACAACAACTTCTCACTGGCTATCTACTTTACAGTTGGTAGTATATATATGTCTGTGCTACTCTCTTGCTTCGTCTCAGCTTCCCCTTCACCCCCCACCCCCCCCAAACCTCGAGTTCTCCAGTCCATTCTCTGCACCTGCGTCCTTGTTCTTGTCCCTGAGTTCATCAGTACCATTTTTAGATTCCGTATATGTGAGTTAGCATACAATATTTGTCTTTCTCTTTCTGGCTTACTTCACTCTGTATGACAGACTGTAGGTCTATCCACCTCATTACATATAGCTCCACATTGCTAGACTTTGAAATGCCTTTTGTTAGAGGAAAAATAAGGTGAGGTTAGGGGTCTGCCTTCCTTTTCTTCCCTTGCTCTACGTGACAGGGTTGTGTAGCGCAGGGTCAGAGCCCTCAGGTTTGAGCTGGGTCTTTGCCCTCTCTGGGGCTACTTGGTATCCTTTTACCAGTGACAATTAACTAGTGTAAGAATATAGATATTTCTACACTCTTTGTCTACATACACATATGCACACATAAATATAGACAGACTAGTTATAAATGTGTGAGCGATATATACAATATATGTGAGTTATATAATACACATTAAAACATATATATATATAGGTCTGTCTATCATCTTTCTACTGATTCTCCAAATTTGTCTACTTTTAAATATTGGGGTTCCACCGGCCTCAGTCCTTGCCAGTTTTATTCTTATTTCCTAAATTCAGAGTTCCTTACCATCACCTACTATATACTGATGATCCAATTCTCCATCTCCAGACTCACCCCTCACAGGTGGCACCTACCTCCCTTCCTAAATTTAATCTTGTTTTAATGTGCTGTGTTTTTGGAAGAGAGAGAAAGAGAGAATCTGAAATGTATATTTAAATGCTCTGCAAGTCCTATCATTTTACTTTGTAATGATCTCTAAAATCTTTCCCCCTTTCACCTCCTTTGTCATCCCTTTAATTCACAGCTTTATCACTTTTTACCTGCAGTTTTGTAGTTGTTTAGTAATCTGTCCATTTCTTTTCACATACTGCAGCTTAAATATACAAAATACAAGAGGAAAAAATCCTCCGGCATCTTCCTATTGCCTTGGTTTACATTCTAAACTTTTGCCAGAACAACTGAGTCCACCAGTGAGCTAGGAGCAGGGCAGGAGCTGGGCAGAGACTTTTTTTTTTCCTTTTAGATTGACTAAAATAGAACAAGCAGGAGGTAGTTTCAATACCCTGCTTCTCTACACTTCCTCAAGACCTCTAAGGCGCTGAGCAAATCCGATTTCCCTTCTAAAATTCTCTTTCATCACTCTCGCTACAAAATATCTCCACTGAAATTGGATACTTTTTATCACTTTACCTTGTCATTTTCACCTACTATTTTAATCTGCTGTTGTTGGCCCTGTTATTTACCAATAGCAGCATTACTGCCATTGTAACCTGCATGACAGCAGAAATCATCTTATGCCTTTTTTCTATCATCTGTGCTGCATTTCTTACCAGACACTGAAAAAGTAATGGGTGTTTTTTGAGAAAACTGCAAATTATAATAATGAAGAAGGGTGACAAGAACATTTTCAGAGAGAAAGGACAGAGAGGGGAAGAACATGAGATTAAAAAAACCAGCCAGAGGCAAAGTGGGGAAGGATGGAGGCAGTTTGATAAATTGGACAATTTTATTGATTAAATAAAATCATTTTAGATCTGGATCTTTACAGGTTTTGCCCCCCCCCCCCCCCCCCCCGCCTTCTTTCATCTCCTTGTTTCACCTTTTATCTGGAAAGAGCCTTCTGATTTCTTAAAAATCCATAGTTCAAGAATGTTGTTCCTAAATTTTCCTTGACCTACGCTTTGGACATTCATGCTAGTGACATTTCATTGGATAGGTCAGTTTTGTTCTTCAGATCCAGACTTCCAGGGGAAGAAAAGTGAGGACTGGGGAGAGAGGGACTCATGAAGCAGGGGGACAAGACGCCCGGCGTCAGATCCAGCCCTTGCAGGCACTGGCGTGAGCAGCACTTGACCTGGTGCCCTGGGACTGTCTCCAAGGGCAGATGGAAGATTCCTCACCCTGCCCGTTGCATTGTGTGCACACAGAAAGCTCGTGGGAGTCTGAGCATCATTTCTTACTAGATAATGTGGTAAAGAATTTCAATCTGAGCAGGTAAAAAGCAGAGATCTGTAGTCGGGTTGATTAAGGTTGTTAAAAGCAGTGTTAACGTTACGAGGTTTTGCTTTCAGACCATGTGTATGTGAGCTACTGGTGCAGAGAAAGAAATCTGTCCTCACTGCAGATCTTTGATCTTTTTCAGTCATCTTATAAGTCTGTGGGAATTGTTAGACAGGAGAAAAGACAATGGAAATTTAACTTAACCTCAGTTTAAACTTAATTTCAATCTTGTCTAAATAGTTTTGTCAGCACAAGACACCCAACCACATACCCGTTTCCTATCCCCAAAGAATTAGTGTTATGATTTTTGCATGCATAAAGATGGTAGTCTTGTAAGCAACAAGCTACTGTATAGCACAGGGAATTACACTCAATACCTTGTAATAACCTATAATGGAAAATAATCTGAAAAAAAATATGTAACTGAATCACTTTGTTGTACACCTGAAACTAACACAGTAATGAAATCAACTATACTTCAATTAAAAAAAAGATAGTAGTCTTATGGAAGGATAAAGAAATGAAATATTACAGGCTAGTCATTTAGCAATATCATGTGATATCTATTTCTACATAATCCTGAAACATACAGAAGTAAACATTGATTATTAGGTTTTGTGTACAGGCCTCTAATCAATATTTAGGTAAAAAAATATTTAATTATTGCCTAAAATCTTTAATATGCATTCCTTTAATGTGCATACGTCAATATGTTACTTCAACTTCAGTCTCTCAGGAGTCTGGGGAATGGCTATTGCAAGCAGAGTATTGTGTGTTGAGGAATAACAATAGAAACAAGAAAAAATACAGGAAGAAATGAAATCCTTCCTGCTCTTTCAGCCAGGACAAGCATAACGATACGTAAAGTTACTGTTAATGAAATACTCAGAAATCTTTCATGTTTGTTCACAGTATCTTCAACAGGTCCACTTCTGAAAAGATTATCAGTGCTCTTTTTAGATTCCTTAATGAAGACCCAAACTCAAACTTTAACATCTTTCACGGTGCCTAGTTACACAGTGTTGAAAGATTAAACATTCATTTCCTGTTAAAAATGAGACACAAGGGTCTGAAGTGAAAAACGCGACTTTACTAAAACTTCAGTTTCTCCTATAATATATTGCAAGTGTGATAAAGTTGTAAAGGAAGCTCATCAACCCTCTGAAAAAGCGATTTGCTGAGCAGAGCTTAAGAGCTGGGGGCAGCTCAACACATACTCAGATGTAGTGCTAGGACATGAACAGCTGGTGAAGTGGATGTCACAAAAATCACTGATAGATAAGAAGAAACTCTCTGCTTTGTAAATTAAAAAAATAAAAACTTTGTCCTGATAGTCATGAAAATAGATTAGAGACACCTATATACATAATAAAGATGTATCAATAAAAGAGGATATCAAAGGGACGAAATCAAGGCAATAAAGTGTGGTCACCATATATTAAATATCTCCACTTACAGAAGAAAGCAATCATTTGTTTACTGATTAAAGAACTATTAAGCATCATAGTCACGAGTTATTTCCAGTTGGAGAAGACCAGAGCAGGTAGAACAAGAAATACTTGGGAAATCAAATTCTATGAACTGTGTGATCTGGATCCAAATCATTTTCCATCTTTGATACACAGTTTCCTTATCTACAGAAGGTTGTGAATATTAAATGTGGTAATATTTGTGACAGTGCTTTGGAAACGATGAGATACTCTGCAAGGCTGTAAATTTCATTTATGTAATCCCGTGAAATCACAGCACACACCTCTTTCCCATAGAAACATGATTCCAGATCCCATCTCTTCCTTTGAGAGATTCTGAGATGATAAAGTTTAAGGCTGTGTGGCAGAGGAATAAACCCTTATAGATCTTTGACTGTCTTTAACTTTGTATCCCCTATTTTAGGGATTTTCAAACTACTCTGGATTCTACCTCTTAAATAGTTTATAGACACATCCCGTCTCACAACTCTGCTACAGAGTCTTAGCATCAATAGCCTGGAATCTTGCCTCCCCTCAGCTTCTACTAAGATAATCTTTGTAAAAGGAAAAACTCACCTTTGTACATTCCTCCTTCAATGGCTCTCTGCGGGACAGAGCATATACTGATCCCATGATTTTCATCTCAGGGGTGTTTTGACTCAACATTTATGAATATAAACATTTAATCAGAGTATACCAACATTTATGAACTTTCCTTGAAAATAGACTTCACACAAAAATCTGCCTCCATTAAGCCAATTTAATTCCTGGAGTATTTTTATATAACCTGATTAAATCATTACCAACTTTCCCATTTTTTTTTTTACTGAACTAATGTTTTGCAGCATCCATTTTCATTTAATTTTTACAATTGTTATTAAATTCATAAATTGATTTTTATCCGCATCACATTTTACTGATTATAGATTATTCCTGTATGGTTATTATTTTTTCTAAGTGTAATTTTTGTTGTCAAACCGTACAGATCTAAGTTCTCCAAAAACGCTTTAATTTTTCTGTTTAGCCAGAAACAACATTTCTTGTGTGCAGTTTTAGACACTGTTGGTTTCTTTTTCTTTCTTTTTCTTTCTTTCTTTCTTTCTTTCTTTCTTTCTTTCTTTCTTTCTTTCTTTCTTTCTTCCTCTTTCTTTCTTTCTTTCTTTCTCTCTCTCTCTCTTTCTTTCTTTCATTTCAACATCACATAAAATGTAATTTATGTAATGTAACTTTCACTTTTGTCAAAGTTTACGTTGGGCAGTAGTAGCCATCCTCAAATCTGCTTTGTGTTGATATTTCTATTGGTAACATCCATTTTGCGATTGAGAGCTCTTTCAGCAAGATTGCTTTTTGAGATTTTGAGAGTTTTTGGCTATTTCTCAGGTAGCCAGTTGCAACTTTAGAATCACTTATTAGGCTGCTGTATAGTCTAGCATTGTTGTATTTTAATTCTCATTCATTTGTGCCAACTTCTTACTAATTGGGAATAAAAAAGTAAATAGAAGAATCAACACAAGTTTAAAATGTTCTCAAGGGACAGTGTGGGTGAGGTCAAAATAAGGTGTCAAATCATCCTCCTTTGGTCTCTGTGCGTTTCAGAAAAATGAAAGCAGTTCGCGTGGCACGCACGGTTCTAATTTAATCCATCCAGATTGCTCCAGCTTTATCTGGAGTCACTTTGTGACATGTACTATGTACTCTTGTAACTCATTTTCCTAAAAATATAATGTTTTTCTGTCTCCAAACTGTTGACCCCCACCCCACCATGTTTCCTTCCCTCCATAATTTTTTTAAACTAGGCAAATTATAATTGCTCTTCAAAATTTAGTTCAAAGGTCACTTCCTCTGGGCAGCCCCCCTGCTCATCCTCTGCTCTTTCACCCCTTTCACAGCTAGATAGGTCCTCTTCCGACCTCATGCAGATCTCTCTACCTGGCTGTATCTCACAGTAGCTGGTGAGCTCCTGTAGGTTTTCACTGGGTCTTTGCTTATTTGCCAGTGACCTAAATGAGTGGATAGTCTGTCAGTGCAGCCCAACCCTCTACACAGAAAGTACTTAACAACTCGTACAAACAATTTTAATTGTCCTTTTGTTGTTGTTATTTAAGTGAATTGCTCATGGTAAAATTTCTATCAATACACGATGGAACATTTCAGGAAGTAGAAACAAGAAAAGATTGCTTAAAATCCTTGCTAATGTTCTTTTTCTTTCTCTCTTTCCTGCTCTCTTTCTCTCTTTGGGTCACATGCTGTATATAAAATTGCGTATCCCATTTTTCCCTAAGTCAACCATGATTACTCTAGGCAACTTGAGAAATACAGAAATCAATGCATAGGAAAATAAAGTCAGTTACCAACACCCATCACCCAAACACTTCATTAGTATTTCTTTTACCTGCCCCCTAAACCTATTTATTTATTCATTTATTCATTTCATGAACAAATATTTTATGTGTTTTCCCTGTTCCGTAAATTGGGAATACCACATCCCATTCCTTTCCCTGTGAAGTGTGTAATCTCAGTGAACAGTGGCTGCTTAGAGATGGGGTTTTAAATCTTCCAAATTCTTCATAAGCTTCCTTCTCAAAGTAACTGTATACCTTGCAACAGATAATTATTCGTGTTCTCAATCTTCTGTACATTATAAATTATTCCCTTAAGGTGTACATATAGTACACTATTTAAGTAAAAACTCTGTGCTTGCCAGCCTACAGCTGGGCCCCATTCCAACCAGATTCCTTCAGCAGGCTTTTGGTTATAGAAGTTTTGGAGCTGCCACGAGTTGCGTGGGTTGTCATCAGATAGTTAATAAATCAGAAGAGGATTTAGCCAATAGTCTCAATTTGTTTTTGGTTTGTTTGTTTTATGATTTACACTGCAAATAGAAGAGTCCTTCAGAGAGAAATTTTAAACAGACACACATACACACCGCACAAACAAATCCTCAACTGCTTTTGGTAATCTTCCGCAGTAATTTTCCAAGGTCACCCCCTCATCACGGATGGGAGTTGGGGGAGTGAGGGTTGAGATTTCATGCTGAGTTTATCTGATTCTAGGTCTGTTTTTTTTCAGCTTAATAACCAGGTAATTGAGGACATGATTGCGTGATGGTGGGCAAATCACAGCAAGACTGAAGGGTAGTTGGTAGTTGCTTAGAGATCATTTGTGTGAAACATGCATTAATTCCATGCACCTGATGTAGCTGCACGAGTAAACATTGCACACTGAGCCACTTCCGTGTTGCTAGCGCGATCTAAGGCTATGCGGAAAGCTAAAAGACATCTCTTATGAAAAGCAAAAAGACATCTTTAATTAATTTGCCTTTACTATGATTGCTGATGCCGTGTTAAGAATGCAAAAGTGATGTTGTTACCATCGTCTCGAAAAGGTGATTAACAAAGCACAGCACCAGGTCTGTGTGGAGGTGAGTGATGGGATGGAAGTAATGGATTTTCCCCATACCTAATTTGTTTTTGATATTACATAAAGCGAAAGCCATTGAATAATTTACCAAAGTATCTAGATTCTCTTCTTGTTTTTGAGGCGCAGGGGAAGTAACTTGACCTTTGTTAAACACTTTGATCATGGAAAACACATGAGGTTCTCACCTTATTCCAGGAAGTGTAGACACCAGATAATCTCTTCATAGTGATCCAAGAGGCATCTTAAGTGAATCAGGGAGAGCTCTCTCACAATTTGTTACTCTAGGAATAAGCTGACTCTAGCTTAAGGGAAAGTAAAGAAAAAATATGTTTATTGTTTGGTTACTGTGATGAATGTGGGCTGCCAATCAGATAATGCAGGCCAAATGTACTTTGACTTCTTAAACTTGAGTGTCCAAGTCCCCGTTTTGGTTTCTAAACTAAGATTTTAACTAATGCCTAATAAACCCTGTCTTTCTAATTGTCAGTGATCCATGGTTTCATTTTCTGAATTTGCTTATTGATACTTCAGGTATGATCAAGATACACAGTATCTAAGGAAAAATAAATGAAGCGGAAGACATCAGTTCAGAGTTTTGACTGTGAGAGTAAATGATGACATGAAGGAGGCAGATGAGGAAAAGAAAAGGGTCAGGGAGCGGATGAAGTAATTTAAAGAGATAATGCTAGAAATGTTGGATGCAGATGTGCTCTGCTTTTAAAGGGCTTTAAGAAATTCGTCTTTGGCATCATGCCTGGATTCCACCCCGAGCTTTCCAATTATGTAGCATGAGGGCAATTACCTTGTAAGTTCTCAGCTTCATAATCGGTACAGTGGGAATAATGGCAGTGGCTCTTAAATGAGACGATTTCCTCCTTGATTCAGTTGTTCTTAGAGCCCCTACCATGTGCCAGGAACTATTCTAAGTGCTGCTACTTAGTGGTAAATATAACAGAAATCAAAATCGTGGTAAATAAAAATAGTGGTAAGTTGTGGTACATAAAACTTCCATGAACCTTACATCTTAGCAAGAGAGATAACAAAAAACCAAATAAATAGCTGAGAACATTTCAGATATTGATGAGTGTTGGGAAATGAAACAGCGTGATATGACAGAGACCAGCCAGACTGGGGGGAATGGCCCTTTAGACAGAGTGATCAAGAAAGGCTTCTTTGAGGAAATGTCGCGAAGCTGCTTGTTGGCTGACGAGAATGTAAACATTCAGGTGAAGAAGAACTGACAGGTGCAAAGGCCCTTTGGAGAAAGCAAACACTTGGTGGGTTCAAGGCACAGAAAGGAGGTCAGGGGCTTGCAGGATGGCGGGTAAAGGCTGAGGGGTGAGTGGTGGAAAGGGAGAGAGAAACAGAAGGAGAGAATTTAGATTCTCCCGAAGTGTAATGGGAAGAAGCCATTTGGAATTTTTAAGTGGGGAATGGCCTAATCTCTTTTCCATATGAAGAAACTACCCTGGTTGCTGTGAGGAGAGTAGACTGGAGGTGAGACAAAGCCTGGGGACTAGTTAGAGCCTGTTGAGTTGGTGGAAGGGAGAAAGGCTGGGACTCTGGACCCAGTGTTGACAGGAAAGGAAAAGGGGAGATTCACACAGGACCCGGAGAAGTTGCTGTGCAGAAGGGAAGCAGGAAGTTGTTCAGAATGACTCATTTTTTTTTTTTTCTTTCATGAGGAACTAAGATGGGAAACATCCCAGTTGGGGTCAGACAATCCAGGGTCTGTTTTGTCCATGTTACTGTTTGAATCACATTAGGCGTCCAACTAGAGGTGTCGAGAAGTCGACTGATGAGGTCTTGACTGGAGCCGTAACTTTGGGCGTCGCTGTGTGCAGACAGGGTTAGAGCCGAGGGACTTACCATGAGAGAGTCAGAAGAACGTTCAGATTGAGAAGTGACGACGCCTCGATTCTGAGCCCTGGGACACTTCGTGTTTGAAGGGGTTGGAAGGAGGGGTTAGAGAAGAAAGTGAGAAGGGGTGGCCAGTGAGGGAAAGGAGAAGAATGCTTTGCTCTGGAGGTTGAAAAAGAGAAGTGATGAATGAGACAGGCTTAGCATGTTTGCTGATATATTATGAGAGTCCAGTAAAGTCCACTGAAAATCCGCACTCACGTCTCCTCTTGAGAGGTTACTGAACAGCGATTGTGAACATACTAATTATTCTCATACATCCCCTTTTAACTTTAATATCATCCCAAAAGTAAGGATGAAGGAAGTCGTAACAATATCTGGAAGAATCAAATGTCTTCAACATATGTATTATATATGTTTTATATATGTTTATATATATCCTTTGCTAGCTTAGCTATTAAATAAAGGTACAGCTTAAAATAATGTTTTAATAAAAAGTATATAAAATATATTGAGAGACTAATGAATTAGGAAGTGAACTGAAAATCTCTTGAAAAGACAGTGCTCTTTTGAGTCCATTGTGGGGAACTTGTTTTGATGCATATTGATAAAAATACCTTTAAGTATTATTTAAGCCAATACTTGGACAGGTTGGGAGGTTTGTTGAGAGTTAATTTGTTACATAAAAGGCTTATTTCTTTTTTTTATTGAAATGTAGTTGATTTACAATATTGAGTTAGTTTCAGGTGTACAGCAAAGTGATTCAGTTTATCTGTCTATCTATCTATCATCTATCTATCTATCATCTATCTATCCATATTAGATTATTTTCCATTATAGGTTATTACAAGATATTGAATATGGTTCCCTGTGTATATAGTAAATCCTTGTTGCTTCTCTGTTTTCTGTATAGTAGTGTGTATCTGTTCATCCTGTACTCCTAATTTATCTCTCCGCCCTCCCTCTCCCCTTTGGTAACCATAAGTTTGTGTTCTATGTCTGTGAGTCTTTTTCTGTTTTGTATACAGATTCAGTTGTATTAATTTTTAGATTCCACATGTAAGTGCTATCATATAATACTTGTCTTTCTCTGTGAGAGACTTATTTCTAAATCAAATTTTAAATCTTGCATTTTTTTTGAGAAAATTGAAAACAATTGGTTATCACATAGGCTTATACTAGGTAGAACCTAATAGCCTTGCTAATTGTACAGAAGGCAAAAAAGGATTTGTCCTTTTGAGAACATACATAAATGAGATTTTAATATCAGGCTTGGCAGGTTTTCTTAGAGAGAGAACTTTAGGACAACTTATTTTTGTACTCACTGGTAGTTAGCTAGCAAGAAAAGTAGAGCTTACCAGGTACTACTCTCAACATTTTACAAATGTGGTCTCATTTAACTTAAGTACACAAGCCATTATCAAGCCTAGCTTGTCCTTGTCTTTGTTAATTTGTTTCCCAATATTTATCATAAAATTTACTGACTTTCGTGTCCTAAGAGGGAATAGCTAAATTTCACTTTCCTTGTTCTAGTTTTAAGTGCTAAGATTGAACAAGAAGGAAAGGGAGGCGGCCGAGGGCCCCTGCTGGGTACTTGGGCTGCACCTGCACCATGCCGTTCTCATCTCCTTCTATCTTTTCTGTATTCAGAATTTTTCAGAGTATCAAACAAATGTTCTGACAAGCCTCTGTCTCTAGTGTTAAAAGAGAATAGCAGAATTAAGGTTAAACCCAAAGATTAAGTTACCTAAATATTATTGATATTTATTTTTGTATCATGGTATATTGCTTAAGTTGAAAAATGGGCACATCGAATGTTTTGGCAGTTTACTGCAATCTCAGTAATGAAATCGTATTGAAAAGGCTCAGCACAGGAGAAAGTTTTACAGCTTTCTCTTCTGGCCCTGCTGCATTTTTGTAGAGATGTAAAGCATAGTTTAGGCACTTAATTTGCTCATTGCTTCAAGAATAGAAGTTCAAATGAAGGAAATGACTTTCCATCTAAATAAAAGAGAACGTGGCATCCCTTCAATGTGAACAGCTGCAATGCTGGCTTGCTCCCTGGTAACTTTAGAACAAATGGAACCCGTGAGTCCATCTACAGGTCCAAGAAAGAGCAGTTCTCACAGGGAGGAAGAACATTCGCAGGGCGACCTGCAACAGAAACTCACCAAAGCCTTTGAAATACAAGATTATCCCTGTTCTAAGAATAGAAGGTGGTGCTGTGTTGAGGGCAGCTAGAAGGCGTGGATAAAAGAGTCACTGGGAATGACCAGTGAGAGATCAAAGGCAAGTAGAAGCTCAAAAATCTGGTCATGGAACAAGTCAGATACAACATATGGAGAACTTCAAAGATGGGGACATAAGAATAATAAAAATACCTTTAGTTGTCAAATGTAAAATTTGTGCCAGTTTTGTCACTTTCTAGTTTTCAGGAGCATTGGAAAACTGAAGATATTTTCTATTAACATCAATTTGATGCTACATATTTTTCTCATCTATTTTAACTAGTCAATTTTCAAAACCAAAAAAAAAAAGTATATTATGCTCAAAAAATCCAAAATGACTTTTTTGCTATCCTTAATACGTCTTCCTTTACTCTAAATTTTAAAATTTACATTTCTAAGTAGGGGAGAAAATGAGTGAAAAAGCACTTCATAAAGTATAGTGAAATGAAACCATATAAGGGATTCCTAACTTTAAGCATTTGGAAAACTGTGAAGGAGTACCAAGTTCTGTTATTGCTATTATCATTAGTTTCTTTTTTGGTTTTTCACTTTAAGAATTGGAATATAAGTTGAAATCTTTATTTAAAAAACAAGAAATGCTTGCATATTAATCTATAAATCAAAATACAGAAATATGGAATGTTCAGCCTGTCAAGATGGAGTTCTATTTTGTAATTAAACTATTCTACAAATACCTGTATTTGCTGAAGAGCAATGGACTAAAGAAAAGAAGAAAATCAGTGCAACCCACAAAGCCATGGTTTTGTGGAACCTTTTTTTTCTGGTATCCATTTTGTCCGTTTATGAAAGAAAATGCTTATCATGGATCTATTTTTTTGCTAAAAGAGTAACCTTTATATTTTAAATCAAAGTATTTACATAATGTTTCTGAAAAAGATTCAGGTGCCTTTTATTTTAATTCACCCTTTATTCCATTCCATATTGAATGCAGAAAACATTACTACAATGTTTTAAAACAAAAGTAAAGCATAATTCATTTAAAAATCTATATTGCCTTTCCTTGCCCATGAATTTTCTCAGAAGTAACACTTCTTAAGGATATCAGATACCATACACTGCCTTTCTTTCTAGACCTCCATTTTATGGGCTGAACATCTGGATTTGATGGGCAGGAAAATATTTCCTTCCGCTGACTTTTCTAGTAATCCTTTCTTACAGATACACATGCTTCAAATGTGTTAATAAACTTTACATGATTTTCATATCTACTCTTTTAACACACAGTGAATTACAGAATTTTCAATGGCTTTTTAAAAATTGAATACATTTTAAATTCCTTATAAAAACAATATTAAGAGCCACTCTAAAAAGTATTAGGGCCACAGATGTTTTCCTTTATAGTGTTAATTGATTTAAGATCCATAAGATGTTGTTAAAACATCCAGAGGTTAACAACAATGACAGCACATGGGTCAGATTAAAATTCTTTTTGTGAAAAAAAAAAAAAAAAAAAAAGAATGCTAGCTTATTTTCTTATGATTTAAAAAAAATTAGCTAGTGGAATGAAACAGCAATCTGACATCTAAAATCTCTTTTGCATTTTTTTAATAAGGAAAGGGAACTTAAAATTAAAACTTAAGGGTTACATGGTACCCCCCAAAATTCATGCACACTGGTTATAGGTACTAGTTTTGTTTTTAGTGAAGAGAGGAGGACTATACATTTTTTTCTCTCTTTTTATCCCTTGTCCTCTTTTACAATTGTAGCAGTTCCTCTACTGGACTTTCTGGTCTTCAAAATCTAGTCCATAACAAGCAACTTTGGTCCCTCTTTCCCTCTAAATGCATGAGTCTGGAAATTAAAATTTAAAGCACTGATTAATTTTTTTTATCTACAATATTTCAATTACTGAGAATGAATTACAGATCCGTGAAGACTTTGGGGAACTTTCATCTGAGGAAATATATCAATGGATTATATCTGTCAAACAAGTTCCATTAATTCAGTAACAACATCTTGCTGCTTCCATGCTTGTTTTCTTTTTATAGGCTTTATACTGCACGTATGTAGTCAAAATAAGTTAATACGTACACAGGATATAAAAGGACCAGAAAAACCTGTCTTCCTACTAAAATCATGGAGAATGTGGATGACTTTTATTGCTGTCACTTTATTTTTAGATAACATATTTAAATTTTATTATGCTCGTCACTATTTACTGAGAGTCAAATATTGGTCAAGGCACTGTTTTGTTTAAATTAGCAGCAATATTTTCTGCTTCTTTTTGGGTTAGGATTCCTAGAGAAGTTTAAAAAGAAAGAGAAAGGGAATTTAGAGACTATTATATATAAGTAATTATTATTTTAGAGGAATAAAAGACTTTTAGAAATCATCTATTTTAACTCAACTAGTTTACGAGTGAAAAAACTGACACTGAAGAGTGTTTAGTGACTTGCCCTGTGTCATACCCAAAGTGAGGGACCTTGGTCTAGAATTTGCCCTGTACACCGCGAGGTACTTAGCCATTTGCCTGATAATGAAATGACTATCAGATTAGATGTTTAGGGACAAGTTTTGCATCTTGACTGTCACCAGTTCCCTTTGCTTAGACTCAAACTCTGATGTCTGCTGTTGGGTCAGTCACTTGATGTCCTCAGACCTCAGTTCCTTTTTTAGTGAAATGAACTTCTCTTCTAGTTCCTCAGCCTGAGAGTGAATGACATTTTGGGCTGGATAACTGGGCTGTCTTGTGCATTGTACCACGTTTAGCAGCATCCCTGGTCCTTACAAATTAGATGCAGTAGCACCCCTTACCCCCTTCTCCCTAATAACGACAACAAAAATGTCTTCAGGCATTGCCAAATGTCCCTTGAGGGCAAAATTGCCAGCCCTCACCACTTTCTTTGGGAACTAGTGGTTTAGTTGAAATCATTTGTTTAGGACTCCCCCAGCAGTACCATTGTGCAATTCTGGACTACAGGCTTAACCCTTGGATGCTTCCAGGAAGGACCCACGAAGCATTATTTACAAGGAGTTTGTTGGGTACTGTTCACAATGACCAAAAGAAACATAGATTTTTTTTATAGCACAGGGAAATATAGCCATTATTTTGTAGTAACTTTATTTTTTTATTTTTATTTTTTAATTAATTTATTATTTTTTTGAGGTACACCAAGTTCAGTCATCTGTATTTATACACATATCCCCGTATAAGAAACATAGATTTTTTTAGAAACTTAAAAGATCAGAAATATTCACAGGTGAGAATTTTATTGTACCCATGAGATAGTAAATATTAGAAAGGCTTAAGAAGGCTTAGCAAAACAATATAAAAATGTATTCACTGTAAGTGGCATCATTTTTTTTTCCTGTAAGAATGATCTATGTATTTATCAGTTGTCCCAAAGGTACAACAACAATGCAGTCTTTATTTCATAGATTAATAGGGACCCATTGCAGATCATAGGTGCCCACATGCATGTTTCTCTCTAAGACCGTTTCAACTGTGTCGGGGGTTGTTTCTGATAAGATGTGTTAGAACAAACAAGTGTTTCATAGTGAAAAGGGTCACAGGTGTATTTGCATCCTTTGCACGTGGAAGAAATAGATACCTTTTATCCTCAGTTTTTAAACTGAAAGATACTGTTGCTTTCCTTTCTTTCTCTTCTTCATTCTCATTTTCCCCCCATTGAATCCAACCTGCCAATAGACTAGGAGAGCCCAATTCAGAGCAGAACTACAAAAGGACCTCAGAAACTTGTTTAGCAATTGATGCAGCTCTGCTGTGCTTTGTTGGTCAGGCCTTGGTACAAGTTCCCTGAGGAGGTTTACTGACTTAAGGTTTTACAAGAAATGCAGGTCATGGAGATGGTGGGGGCAGGGGTCGAGCTCGCAGTGAAAGTCTAGTTGCTGTAAAGTGGGAGTTGAGAGCTCAGATAGGTTGATTATGTTCTGCCAGATGGAGATAAAAATTGAGGCACACATCCTGTAACTAGAAATGGTTAAAGTAGGCAGACTTCTACCAGGGAGTAATAGCAAAGTGCACTAGACAAGGAGATTCAGTTATAGAGGGAACGCCAATTTGGTTTAAATGACTCATAGAAGAGTTATTTCTTGTGTTTGTAGAACACTTGAAATGCAGCATAGGATGGAATCAAGATCATTTTACACCAATAGGTGTAAATAGTATACATTGTATATATAATAGTTTATATGTATATGAATATCTAGAATAAAGATAAAGATAAATATGAATATCTAGAATAAAATCTTTTTTCTAGATATTCATATACATATATACTATTATAGTAAAGTTTTAAAGTAAAGCAAAGTTTGGGCTGATATCCAAAACATATGGTTATTAGAGCAGAGAAAATTACCTGAGTCTTTTCCCTAATGATAGTGTTGATAATTAATCTTTCAGAAAATTAAGTTTTTCTGAGTTTACTCATGGAGAAAAGAACTTTTTCTGATACTGAATACTCTCACCAGATTACTGGTGCTTTAGTATTTTTTTTTTTTCATTAAAGAAATTCAACTTTTATAAGTCATTCTACTTTCTGTTTTTAATAGAGTCAAACAAGGAAGACTTTATTTCTCCCCAAGCTAATAAAGGATGTCAAGAATAAACTACTTTTCATTTTAAGTAAAAATAGATTCATTATAGGTAGTCATCTAAAATCCCAAACATACCTGAATGAGGTAGACTCAGTTGTGTGGGTAAGAATCAATTGTCATTTAAAAAAGAATAAACAGTGTTTTCATTTTTAACTCTCTTGCGACTTCCGGGTTCTGAGTCCGGAAGCAGAAGTTGCAAAACATTGTGAGAAAACTTTTGCTCTGTTTTTTTCTTCAATCTCCACCCAAATGGAAATACCAGTGGTCTGAGAGGAAAGTCCATTCTTGCTAAATGCTCATTTCAGTGCTGCATCTTCACTGCAAGGCTTGGTCACCCCCAGCCTGTTCAAAATTGCTGCTTGTGAATTAACAACCCCACCCTTGTCCTCAACAAATTCTTGTAGGTTTCTTGTTGCCACTGGCTTCCTCCATACCCCCTAAAAATAGGCACTGGTAGCATCTCTTCCATCAGTATACATCGTCTAATTATGTCCGGATGCGTAGTGAAGGTGTTAAACTAAACGGTAGCCAGCTTGTGGCATAGCCCAATGTTTCACTTTTTTAGGGAAGAGGTTGACGTACATGTAGATTGCAGCCCTCCCGCATCCCCACGGGGACATCCTTCTGATCCCTGTCTCACGGGAATGGCTTCCTTATTTACTGTTTTAGTTTCTCCCTACAATGCTGTGCGTCGCCCTCAGGAGGGACTTTTCCTTATTTGCTTCCTCATCCTCAGATGCAAATGACTTTGCATCAGAAAGCAGCCTTTCAACCCATCTTTGTTGAATTCACAGGAGATGAAAGAATGGATGAACCCTTAGAACTCTTTGAGGTGACTTGTTATCATGGGAATATTTTAGACTGTTTTGTATAGAGACACTGATACTGATGGCTGATATTCTGAGAGAAAAATGGCAAACCACTGAGCTTGAGTAATCTCTTACGATGTTTCCTTAAATCCAGAGGGGGTAAAGCAAGGAAGCATGCACTGTAAATAACCATAAACACGAATGAAACACGGTACATAAATGTTTTACATCCTCCAGACAGAGGACAGAGATCGTCTAGGATGTGCTCCATGGCTTCCCAGTCTCTAGTATATGAGAAACGTATTTCTTCCATGTGAAGTGGTACGTGTTGTAGAGCCTCTTGCTTGGTTGGTCTTTTACAGACGAAGGTAATGAGTTTTCTGTGCCTCTTCCCCCCTTTCCTGTCCCTCCCCCACCCCCCGCCAAGGTGGTTAACACTTTGGTATTTGTGACCTGGGAATACTAAATGAAACACATCTGTCTCACACACACACACACACACACGATTACACATGTGACAAGATGATGAAATTGCTCTCTGTTCTGATGCTAGTTTCTGAAAAATCATGATAATTCAGGTCCTCCACAAAGACTTTAGAGAAAGTGGCACTGTTGTCTGGAAGCTTTTCGTAATAATCAGAGAAGGTACCCAGTTCTCCCTTCCCTTTGGAGTAAAAGTCTTCAGAAGAAAAGGCATTTTAAAATGAGACTTGAGAACATCAAGGTTGAATAAGCGATGTGGTCCTACCTTACAGGACCTTGCAGGATGTGGCAAACATCTGCCCTGGCAGGCAGCTTCTGCCTTTGCAGTGGTAAATGAGAAAGACCATTTTCTTCCCAGACAAGATTTCCTCCCAGACAAAATAACATTTCTTAAAAGTCTGAATAGTGAACTTAAAATTAAAGACCAAGTGATTTCTGGCGAACTTAAAATTAAGGACCAAGTGATTTCAAGTAAAATAAATACTTTTAGAGAAGCAAGATTATATTTCCTTAAGGTTGGCAACCTCAGATGGATCAGTGGAGGTGCCTGGTCCTAAAGTGGTGTCCACACTAGTCCTGGGTCTCCGAGGAGTGGGTCCCAGCATCCTCACACTTTGACCTCCATCTTGTTCCCTTACTTGTGGTCACTAGACACATACTATACCGTAGCAGTTATTTGCTTATTTCCTACAAAGACTCAACAAATGTGCGGACCCGTCTGTGCCAGGGAGCGGAAGACACAGCAGCGGTGGGAGGCGTGTGGCCTCTCCCCACGTGGAACTTCCTGTGCGCCACCCCACCCAGAGACACGGAAGTGACCGATGCTCATTTAGAAGCCACAGCAGGTGGGGGCTGTCTCAGGAAATGGACAGCGTGCGTTTGATGAACAAACCAATTTGGCCCTGAGGGATATTTGACTTACTTTTTCCATGGAACTCATTCATTAGCTTGTAATTCAAAGAAGAATGTTTTGGCAGGTTTTCTTTAAAATGCATATCGTTATGCAGACACCCTTGTCCATAGATCTATGACCATTTCTTTAAGACAGAGTCCTTGACCTGCAATTTCTGTTTCAAAGACCAGGGACGGTGTAAGTCTCTCCATGTTTATGAACAAATGGCTTTTCAGAAAGATTTGCTCGTGGAAGGTCTTCCCGGCAGTGTGTGTGAGTTTCCTCCCACATGCACCTCTCAGGGTTTAATTGCATCATCTTCAAATGTGTTAATTTTATAGGTGCAGCTGGTACCCCTTAAAAATTCTAGTTTGCATTTAATTTGATTTTTATCGGGTTTTTTTTTTTTTTTCCATTTGCTTATCATCATTTGCATTTCCTCTGTGAACTTCATTCTCCTGGTTTGCGCATTTATCTTTGGTGCAGCTGTGTTTAAATTTTAATGTAAAGTTGTATGGAAGAGGAGAGAAAAATATATATACGTATATATACTCCCAGCAGATACAAATGTCAGAACCAGGACAATGAGTTGAGGTTGCCAGGTTATCAGCCGTGACATATCCTAAAAGAGGAATCATATGTGCTTCGATCAATTTTCATCTTTGAAGGACTCTTCACGATAAGTTTCTGGAATGTTCAGGGGAGACTCGTGAGGCCATCAGGGAAACCAGCGGTCATCCTCCCAGGAGGAGCTCCCCTAGGAAACGTCGGTGACCTGAGCAGTGAGCCCAGAGCCGCATGACCCTCTTCTCAGAGAACCTACCACGGGCACAAGCGATTCAAAGTGCACCGTCCATTGCTCGAGGGGACTCTTCACTTTTTTGCTTCACCCCAAACTTCCAGCCATAACCACACGCCTCTCTGCCCCCTTTCCCAGCAGCCTCATGAGAACAGTTTCTCAGCAAACTCCCTTTCATTTCCTTTCACAAGGGAATTGCACAATCTGGCTGGAAAGAAATCTTAGAGGCTGTGAATGTCAATGCCTGTATCCCGTTTACCACACACCCTCCGTGTTTGATGAGTTTTGAAGACTGTTATTGTGAAAGGAAAGCCCAGTTTAGTGGGGAACAGTTCAAGTTATTTGAAATGGGTGGCTTCACAGTCTCTCCGTTATGACTGAAGCTCGTGGACCTCAAACATTTTAGTCCCAGTGTGCCTTCTTGAACATTCTTTAAAGTAAACTCTTTCTTCAGCATCAGTGTGGACCCTGAAGAGCTTTTCTTTATGAGGGTCATATCTCTGTTTACCATAGTGAAAATTAAAACTGAGACTTAAAAATATTTATTTATTATTAATTTAATAATAAGAATAAACTCAGTATATATTAATACAAATAGCATTTTTTTCATGAAAAAATAGCCACATATGACAAAACACAGATTTAGTAAGAATAGTGCACTGTTTTACATGTTTTACAGGTCTCTGTTTAGTAGTAATGTCTGTTTAGTAGAAATACTTGAATTATCATATCTGCTTTTACATTTAACTATTGTAGTATGCTATATAGCTCCTGGAAATATCTATTTTCTACTAATGATCGAGAAAAAAAAGTCAAGAAATCGCTTAGTATTATTGTGAAAATAGTTTTGACCTTGAAGACATTTTGAAAGATTCTTAGTGACCCCTTGAGGCTCCAGAACACACTTGGAGAACCACTGACTTAAACCAACTGGATAAAATTATTTCTCTTATATCAGCATAAAATAAGACGATACCATCTTCCCTATAGTAATATTTCAAGTATTTGCATGTATTTCTTGTAGCCTCGGCAACACTATTTAATCTTGGGAAAAAACATCCTACATTTCCTTAAGTTTTCTATATTTGCCATGCCACAGGCTATATTTCACCACCACCCCAATGTGTGGGGTAGCCTCTTCTGAATCCTGCAGGATTTCAGTTCCATTCTCAATGGACCCAGCTCTGCAGGGACCTAGTACCTTGACTCAGCAAATATATATCTTCCAAAGGATGGCTCCTGAGACGCAACCATGTCCAACTAACAGGCCAGCTTTTCAAGTTAAACACCAGTAATCTCGGAGTCCACCTCACTGGGTTGAGGTGATGCATTTCTTCCATGCTGTATTGGTGATTTGAATAATAATATCCATAGGAACAATCCTTACAATTGCTCACACTATTCAGACCTTGAAATGTGCTAGAGGACATGCTTCACACACATATTCATTCACTCACCTAAGTCTTACAACAGTCCCATGATGGGCATACACTTATTATCCCCATTTTACAGACAGAGAAGGTGAGGCATAGAGAAACTGGGGACATTGTGTGAGGTGACTTGGCTAAAAGGAAGCAGAGCCAGGATGTGACCCCAAACCATTTGATTCTAGGCTCATTTCCAAGAGGAATCTTGTGGGAGCTGTGTGTTTCAATAAGTATATACAAATGTGAACATAAGCCTGAGTTAGTATAAACATACATACATATCAATATATATTTTAGACTGGAATGTCCTGGGTAGGAGTGGCTTATTTGGTAGCAATGAGAGGAATGGAAAATAATGGAGAGAGAGAGAGAAAAAAGGAAAAAGTAATTATGAAGAGTAAAGAATCTAAAGAATCGTCCTCTCCTTGTCCTGGAGATTCCTGCTTTATATCCGCCCAGTGACTTTCCACACACGGACCAATGTCGCTCTCCCCTTTTCTAGGACAGCCTTACAGAGGCTGCAGATATTCAGCTACTTGACAGTTACGTTTCTGTTCCTTTAACATGCCTGCCTGTGTTTTCATAGGAATTATGAAAATTACGGTTTCTTCTTTAGCTCTGAGGACTTCATTTCAAGCCCTCTCCCTGGACTAACCGTTCCCTTTATGCAGTTGCTGTAACAACGCCATGTGTGGGAGGGAGAGGCTGACCTGCCCCGGTCCCCAGCCAGGGCGAGAACCACCTGCCCCGGGAGAAAGGGAGCGTGTGTGTTCTGCGTCCCAGGTCCCTGTGCCGGGGACACGCCCCAGCCCCCTGAGTCTGTGGTCACGCTCCTGCGGAACAGAGACACTCTCGCAGTACAATCGCCCCACAGGCAGGATGCCACTGATCACGGCTCCCTCGGTGTACTTCTGAATTCCTCAGACCTGAGCCCTGCTGGGTACACCTGCTCCCCTCGGCACCTTGCTGAATTTCATTCTTTTCGGTCCATTGAGGAGCCAGACCAAGCTGGTAGTGTTCACAATTTGAATAATAATGGTCTTGAACTTTTTATTTTTCTTTAAAAAACAGCATTCTGAAGAGTGCTTTAAGCTACGCAGTTCCTTTATCTGATTAAATAAGCTGAAATCCCGTGTGAAGTGCAAAGGGGACCAGGTGGGTCTGTGGAAGTAGAAGGAAAAAATTCTGAGTCTCAGTGAGTGGAGACACTGGCGAGCTTCTGGAAGCAGTTAAAAGAGGCTTCAGTTCGAAGTCAGTCCAGTGGATGATGCCCTGACCAGGTCACTGCAGACCTGCAGCCTCCCTCTGCATCCAGAGCTGACCTGGTGGCCTTGAGAGATGCTATTAGTTACAGGGTAGTTTCGCATTTGGTTAAGACTGCAGACTTGAATACTGTAGACTTCCTGAATTTAAGTCACAGCCCCTCTTGTACTGAATTTCTTTGGGAAAGTTGCTTAACCTCTCATGTGCCTCGGTTTCCTCATCTGTAAATGGTGAGATTTTGAGCGCCTACCCCCCAGGTACTAAAGAATAAATGATTGGCACAGAAAAAGCATGGAATATATGTTAGCATTCATTATTATCATTGCTATGCTCTCATCCTTTTTATTTTTATTCCTTTATGCCTGACATCAGGTTACCTACCTAGCAACAGAGTAGAACACAAACAAAAAGCTTTACTGTATTAATAATAGCAAGAAACACTTTTGATGCTTCAGAACTATGCTTTTTCTCCCACATGCCTTTAGGTCATCTAAGGAGTAGTACATCAAATAGCAAGACTCTATGGGGGTGAATTGGAAGGCAAATCATATTATTTAAGGCAGTGTTACTCTAATTTTTCTATATTCGTATAGGCTTATGTTTTAAGAAAACTGGTCTGTAGATAACTGAGGTGAGAGTGTAGGATTTCATTCTGTTTCCTTCAGTGTCTGTGGTTGGCTGTGAGAAATAAGGAACAGACCATCTTCCCATATTTGAAAGGGAACTGTACAAAAATGGGAAAATACTTGCTCAAAATGGCTGTTTGATGTGAATTCTGCTGTAATTGTGAAGGGCTTTAACGGCACTATTTGGTTGGCAAGAATAGATTTAAAGATGCTTTGTGTTGCAGGAAAACCAAGTCCCGACCTGTCTTTCTGAGAACAGGTTTCAGAAAACATGCTATTTTCCATACCCTTCGGACTATCTCCTTGGGGCCCAACGTAGAGACTGTTTCCCTGTGGAAAACAGTGTTTTGTTTTGTTTTTTTTCCTGGTCAATTCATAATTTTTAATAGTCATGTTGCTTGATGACAAGGTCAAGTAGAGAGACCCTTAATGATATTTAGTGAATGCTTTTTGGATATTTGGAAAATTCCCACTTAGATACGCCAAGAGCTGCTCTGATGTTTATTTCCCCTCGTGTGGGTATGAAGCTGGCTGGAAAAGGAGACAAAACCTCTCTGAGGCTACTTAGGACCCTGGGAGGCACGAGGTTGCAAGTCGAGGCCTTGTTTGCCCACTGCCCTGGGCCCCCTCCTTTTAATCCCTATAGATTCTAACATGAGAAGAAGTGCTTGCACAGCTCCTTTCTTTTCTTTGTGATAGTCAGTATCAACAGGGGTCGACGATTAGGAGAGAAAGAAAAGTGCTCTCTTTATCCTTTTAAGGCTGATGTTCTGGGGGCCTATGAGGAAAAATCCAAGTCTTCCACTATGGAGATTATCTTGAATCTGGATGCGTTTGGAGCCAGTCCAAGTGGACGATTTTGGAATCTTCCTGCAGCCTTTATAACAGTTTAACGAATCATTTAAATATCAGGGTTTGTCAGGGAACACATTGTATTATTTATTATAATTTTGATGGGTGTGTTTTGACATCAGAAAGGGCCAGGGAAGTCCGGGCAGGCACAAGGGCAGTGGCGCAGGCTAGAGGGGAGGCAGGGAGGCCGCAGAAGGGTCAGCCTCCAGCACATGTACTGCTCTCCCTGCATACTGTGTGCTCCTCCTCTTGGTTCCCTGCCCTCTGACTGGTACACACAGCAGAAACATTCAGGTCCGTTCCACACGTGCACGGTAGGCAATGCCACAGAGCAGAATGAGGAGCCTCTTTGGCACAGGGTTGACGTGCTGGCAAAAAATTCTGATGGGTGCCTTCAGGATAGAAAGAGACCGTGGGGCCACTTGAGTGAACCTCTTCCTGGTCCTGGAAAGACAGCTCCGCGCCTGCACGACTCACATGGTAGCTGGTCTATCTTGACCTACAAAGGCAGTTCACTGCCTTTCAGTTCGCTCAAATATTCACACTTAAAGATGTAGGGAGAGTTGTGGACCTCTACTCATAGACTTTGAATGGTACAAGTGGGCAAATGTGTGTCTGAAACAGTGTGTTTTTTCGCTCGTGGGAGAGGGAGAGGCAGGAACCAGGTGAGATTCTTTTGGTGACGGTAGTGGCCCTCAAACAGATTCTTTGGATTTAATAGATTTTTTTTTCTGGGCCAGAATGTTTTAGAAACTGTTGGTGAGACTGATCAGCCTTAGAAAGAAAAGGAAATAATTAAAGCATTTGCTAACCATGTCAAGATGCTGAAGTAAATATAAAACTGAAAGTTCTGATAATCTATTAACTCAGTTGAAGAGATGGAATCAGAGCAGCCTTTAAGGTGCAGAGGGCTGGAGCAGAGATGGTGTGAGCAGATTTTATCCAGCCTTGGTAAAACCAGGCACAGAAGTCAAGGGCATAAAATACTCCATGAGCAAAGTGATCTTAACACAACACTATTTTCAACATAGACTATGAAGACTTGCATCATAAATACACATTTTAAAATAGTAGATTTATTTTCATTTGTCTTTAAAAATGAAATCTAATCTCGCTTGAATATAGATGACTGCAAGAAACCTCAATAATGATCCTGCAGCTTACTTGTCAGCCTTGTGTTCAGCTAGCAAACAACAAAAAACATAATTCCTGGTTGTTCAAATGCAGAAGAGCTATACAACTAGAGACGTAGAGGAATCTAGTCCATGACCAGCACAGAGACTTCAGGATGGCCTATGCAGCTAACCTCTGGTCTTGTTTCGCCTACTGTTCTGTTTTGTAGGCTTTTGTCCTCACACATGCGGTCTCAGGTCTCAGGATGGCTGCACTGCAGCCACACTTGCCATCTATATTCCAGGCAGGAAGAAAGGGAAAGGCAGAGTGGCAGGAGGTTTTTACCAGGGAGCTTTTGCCTTTTGTTTCAGAGATGGAAACCTTTCCCAGAGACTTTGTCTACACTTCTTGGCAGGAAATACACCATCCAGCACCTATTGCAACTTGGGGTGGTGAGGGGGCAACAAGAAATAGAATAGCTTCGCTTTCCAGCCTCTCTTATAGACGTAGACAAGGAAGGACGGGGTTAGGAAGAGCGTTCGAGGACTTACTGCGTCTGCTCGTTGCCAGAGCTGGTATGCGTTTTCTAAGATTGAATTTATATTAGGCCCTTTTATCTGACAAGCTTCCCAATGTGCAAAGATCAAAGAAACATAGTGAGCTGGCCTCGGATGGGAAAAATTCTGTTGTACAATTAGTGGTGATGTAAGAGGCAAACTTCCTGGGCCACGTAAGTGTGGGAAGCCAAGATTTGGGCTTACTTCCTTTACTGATGGGCACCAAAGCACGGGGGCATCTGTCCAGGCGTTGGGTCATTTGGGTCCTTCTAGCTGGCACGGAGTCTTTATTATCTGCAGGGCAGTGGGCTCAACACTGGACAGAGCTCAGAAAAGAAAAAGTCATGATCTTTGCCTCCAAAACACGTTTCCTCTCTTTGTGGGACAGGACGCATACACGTGTCTGCATAGCGACCGTTCACAAGGTGCTAAAAAAATATGCAAAACAGACATCACTACCCCCTAGGATGTCCAGAAGATATTCAGGAGTTGATAGAATTCAAATCCTGAGATATGGACCAGTCATCGCTGTGTCACGGGCATTCTGGGCAGGACACAGCATAAGAACATATAGTCATAAACACAAGCACAGGCAGAGTGAGGGAGTGTTAGAAAATCACTCACGGATTGAGTGTGTAGCTAACTCTGAATGCAGAAGTCAGAGTTACAATGTGCTGTCATAACCGTGGAGAAGTGACCATAGGAGGGGTCCGTGTGGCCTCACAGAGAGAGACACTGGACGAAGCAGAAATGCTGAGAATTAACCATGTGTCTACGTGGCGGGGTGGGGGGGGGCGTGTTCCACGTACTCAAATCAAAGGTGAAGATGCAGTGTGATGTGTTTTATATAAACACACGCACAGAGTGACGTGGTGGCAAAAAGTAACGTCAGCTAGAGCAGGGTTTTAAAGACCCTACAGGAGTCAGGGGAAGGCACAGCACACAAAGAAATAGATGCATTCAGACATCGGGGATACGAACCTGCATACAGACGGAGGGCTTTCATTTTGCCCAGCACCTTCCATACCGCTACTAAGAACGGACAGTGTTTAGGAGAAGGAAGTGAGACCCTCCTTTGCATTTGGCAAGTAAATGTCAAATGCATGTAATCATTCCAATTGCATGGTTTAGAGGAAAGACCACTGATCAAGGTTAAGGTGAGAACGGGTGATAAGTCATTAGGCAGGTTTTGTATCAGGAAGATGATTTAAAAGGGAAGAGGGAAGTACAGCAGCCGTTAAATGCATTCTGGGAAAAATCAAGGATTTTTTTCAGATTAGGTGAGAAAGGTACATGAGAGAAAAGGTAAAGGGGCAGAGAAGACTAAGAGTGTACATTCTAGAGATAAACATGGGGTCACAGAGCTCTCACACTCTGAAAGGCATAGGGAGATGCTTTAGCCTTTCAGATTGGGGAATCCACTTCTCCCTAGGGAAGAATTAGAGCCCTTTGGTGAACAAATATCTATCTATCTATCTATCTATCTATCTATCTATCTATCTATCTATCATCTATCTATCTATCTATCTATCTATCTATCTATCTATCTAATTTAAGGGAGATTAAGAGAGTTTAACAAAGACCTACCATCCATCCCTATAACAAGACCACCGAGGGCTAGGAAGGCATTTTCATATGTACAGCAGGTGACATGGGACGTAGAGGCTGAAACGTGGAACTGAGGCTCTTTGGTCCCTGTCGGTCTGCAGAAGAAACCATTTTATGTGATTCAGCCTCATGGCAGTCGCTTCAAAGGAATGACTTCTGTGCAAATAACATGGTTGAAATGGTCCCCACAGCTAACACAGCGTCAAAATCACAAAGAGGTAGCTACATGGTTGCATAGTAACCACAAAAAATGAACACATTTTCAGAATTCAAATCGTGGTTGATGTGAGAGTGTGTTTGGAAATGACTCATTCTTGGTGTTGTTCCTCTGCCGCCAAGTTCCTGCACACGCTTTTCCGGGGCTCTCACCCACCCACCTGGTCCCCCGGCATTCTCCTTGGATGCCCTGTGCCCTCCCTGCTTGTGCTGTGCAGTCCTCCCTCCCCCTTCATCCACAAAACAAGATTTTTTTTTTTTTTTTTTGTGCCGAGCCATGTGGTTTGTGGGATCTTAGTTCCCCCACCAAGGATTGAACTCACGCCCTTGGCAGTGAAAGCGCCCCGTTCTAACCACTAGGACCACCAGGGAATTCCCACAAGATTTTTTTTTTCTTAAACCTCATGAATCCTCATTCTTTACCTCCACTGGTCTTTACTGTTACATTTAGCTCATTGTCACTGAATGCGTGTGTGTAGCAGTTGAGGATTATGTTGTGTGTGTTTATGGAGGAAAAGATAGCATCATATTTGTGTACGACACTAACAGGAAGCTACTCTGTGCTCAGAAAAAAAGTTAACTTGTTTGGTTCACTAAGAAAGCATCTGATGGCTCAGAAAGTCTACCAGGAGGCTTCATTTGTGCAGGGAGCTGGAAGGTAATTGATTTGTTTGATCAAGAGTTTTTTGAATTATAAAGCCTGAGACGTAAGCTGACTTACTTCTTTGGAAAGAGATGATGGAATTAGATTTAAAAGCTAAGTGTATCTTTTCAAATATTTTCCTTTATTTTTCAAATTTTCACATTATGTTCGTGCCATGTTTTAACCTTTGCTAAACATCCCATTGCTGAATCCTTCAGAAGTGGCTTCTTTGGCTTGTGCGTTCTGTTCGAAGCAGAGCCAGGGTCTAAATCTGATCTTGTGCCACTCACGCCAGGACCCCTCCCCTTCTCCCCAAGCAAATGAAAAACCTGTTTCTTGTACAAAGAAGCAATTGGGAGATTTTTACAAATCAGATTTTATTTTAACTGAATTAATAGACTGGTCTTTGAGCTGTTAAGTCTAGTGAATGATGGAGTCATTCTTTCCAAACTACACCCTCTTCTTCTCCACTTTTCTTCACACTCTCATCCTCCTGAAAAGTGCATTTGTAAAGGAATGGATTTGATGAGCTATTTCTTTGGCATTGCTCAAAGGACCGTAGTAAAGAAAAGCTAATAAACGTTCTCCTTTTATTTTTGTCTATTGTGAGCATCTTAATTCAGAACTGTAAGGACGCATGCTATTTTTTTTATGTTAAATGAAACCTAGACTATTATTAGCCTCTGCTTTGGATTCATTTTTATACTTGTCTCAGGAGTTTTATTATTGATCTAGACATTTTGTAAATTAGGTCACAAATGAAATACATCCCTGGCATCGCTTGCGATGACGGCCCACGGGACAGACTGAGCCTTAAACCTGAATATGAGTGTCCCTGCGGTGGATCTGCCTTAGCATTTTTAAGGAAAGACGCTGAAAGCCAAAGTTCATGATAACTTTGTTATAACCGATTAATGTTATACAGCCCTATTAAGCATAAACATTATATTCAACTTTCTAAATATGAAACCTAATCAGTTTGGGATTTAAAGATTGGTAATAAAAGGAAGCACTGTTGAAGAAATACACAGAAAAAAGAACACAAGATAGCTTTGGACACATTCACTACTTAAATTTAAAAACAAAGGCTTAAAAAGCTTAAAAAATTTCCTAATGGATTTAGTACATAATATATCCCAGAGATATTTACATTTTTAAAATCTTTCCTCAGTAGATTCCAAAACAATTTGTAAATGTGATCATCAAAACACAATTTGGGGAGAGTATTGTAATTGCAATGTCAGTGCAATGAACAAATAAATACCCTCTCTCCACTCTGCTTTCTTCTTTAGCTCTTTCTTCTCCTTCACAGACTCTGTAAAGATTTTTTCCAGCCTCACAGATAACACCCTCACTTCCCATTCACCAACCGCCTACTACTTTCTGGCCGCTTCTCCTCCTACGACCCGAAACCGCTCGTATTCACACCCCAGCCTCACTGCCCATCTCCCAGTTTCTAAGAAATTAAATCCCATGGACCAAGCTCGAGCATTTATTTTACTCCACCTCTCCCAGACGTTTGACATTACTGACAACTTCCTTCTCTTTGAAACTCTTTTCTTTCCTAGTTTCCATGAAACACAAAACCACCTTATCTAGGCTTTCTTACATATGTCAGTCCTCCGGCTCCTCTTTCTCCTTAGATGCTGGTGTTGGTATCTTTCTGGGAGTGATCACTCACTCCCAGTGCTTGGTTTGTCTTTTCTAAGGTGGTGGCTTCTATGTCTGTATCTCCGGCTTTGCCGTCTCCTCTGCTTTAAAGACCCACTTGTCCTACTATGCACCAGCCACTCCAAGCCGTATCCCAGGCATCTCAAATACAACCTTACTGAAACTCAACTCAAAATCTTCTTTTATGAACCTACTCTGCTCTTGTATTCCCTGTACCAGTGAATTCTATCAGCTTTCATGCAGTTAGTTTCCGAGGCACAGACTTAGAACCTATTCTGAATTTCTCCATTTCCCTTACTCAGCATTCAGTTGTAAAATATTCCCAAGTCTACAGTCTTCATCTCTCTTGAGGTAGTCACTCCTGTCCGCTTCCGTTGCCTCAGCTTTGATGCAGCCCAATTGGCTTTCTACAGCAGAACCCTCTGAGACTGTTTTTCTTGCTAATGAGAGCTTGCTTCCTTTTTGAAAAGAAATTGATTTTATTCATTTAATTATTCAGCTCTTTGTGCCTTTCCACATGACTTAAAGTTCAGTTAGACCCTGCTGCTTCCGTGTGACCTAAACTTAGGTCCTGATTGGTCAGGGTTAATGATGGTGACCATGTTCCCTTTGACGGGGGTGCGATTTAGACCAATGAAACATCAGGAGGGTTTGGGGAGACTTTGTCCTCGGCCTTGAAAAGAAACAAAGGGAAGACGAACCCCGTTTCCTGTCTCTGGCCGATATTTTCTGAGAAGGTGACACTTGGTCATTTTGAGACCTTTAGGGCAGTGAGGTCCATACCCTGTGAATGTCAGAGAAAAAATACGGAAGGAACCTGGGCTCTGTTGCCATTGTTGAGCCACTGAATTAACCCTTTTTTGGGAAATGATAAATTCCTTGGTGTTTATTCTGTTTTTTTTTTTTCTTTTTCTGTGAGTTGCAGCTGAAAGTATTTTGACAGCGTTTTAAAGCATTCCACAGGCTCCTACCCCACGTCCCCATTTCCCACCCCTAAGCTCTGCTCTGAATGCCACCCAGGCATCACTCACAGGCTGAAGGCTCAACCCTGGTTCTTGTTGCCAAAGATAAAAGTATGTAATGGGAGGTCCTTCCACCAGCAGAGGGGTTTCCCTTCCAGAAACCTTTCTAGCCCTTTCTACCTCACCTCTTGCTTTCACTTTCTGAAATGTACTAGGTTCTCCACTCAGGGCCACACTGTTCTCTTTCTCTGAAACACTCTCTTCCCTTCCTGCCCAACTCCAGCCTGTCCTCCTCAGCTCAGACACTGCTTCCTCCTGGGTGTCTTCCATCATAACCCCAGGTCGGGTCAGGCATTCTCTGTTTCTACGGCACTGTGCTTGGCTCCACGCAGGCACCTAGCACGGTACCATGTGGTTACAGCCCAGGATTAAGAGAATTCCCTTTGAGCTCTGTTGTCTGCATGGAAATCCTACCTCTGCTACTCACCAGCTGAGTAGTCCTGGATGAGTTATTTAATGTTCCTCATCGTGCTTTCTTTATCTCTAATATCTGGATAATGATTATACGTACCCCATATGCTTACCATGATCAAGGAAGCTAATATATATGGTACATTTACACAGGTATTAGAGAGAGGCTGTTATAGTGCTGGACACATAATAAGGGCGGTGCACAGGTCAGTTATCGGGACTGTATTATCATGACTGCATCTCTGTCAGGCTGTACATCGCTTGAGGTCAAGGACTGTGTATCCCTGGCATCAAATATGGCATCTTATATACAATAGGGATTTGAAAATATTTACTGTGACTGAAGAGTGAAGTGTTTCTTTTTACTAAACAAAAAGACACCATTTGGGCTGTTTCCTGTACAGAGGCAAAGCCTCACTCTCTCACCCTCAGTTTGTTATTTCGAGAAATGAGAGAGTTCATAATAGCCATTCTTCCAGTGATATTAAGGAATACAGTCTCTCATGGAAAATTTACAAAGTATGATGAAAGACTGCAGAAGAATATACTCGCAGAGTGAAATAAAATTTCTCCAGGAATAAGCCTTTTGTTTGTGATATATATATGTGTGTGTGTATGTATATATACCTATATATAAAACTTTGCTGGTAGTTTTTAAAAACCAAACCCAAATTTAAGAATTTTATAGTCAGGAGATGTTTATAATATAGTTTTCTCCAAACATTGCTTTAATTAATTTTCATACTATGGGTGAATTATGTAAACACATGGGAGCTAAAAACCCAAAAAAATAAGCTTCTTTGATTGATTAGTAGACTTTTGTGTATTCATTTGGTATACCATAAAGCTGCAATGAAAAACTTTTTAAAAAAAAATTATATTTACACATTTTCAACTGAATCCAAATTTATCTCCTTAAACCAGAGACGTTTATTTCCCTGCATTTGCTTATTCCTTACATGCAACAGAAATGACTCTGCCTCTTTGGCCTAAAGACCATATCCTCTTTCTTGGGTATCTGAAGCAGTATCTCAAACTCAGCATCACCTCCGTTAGGTGATGGGTACTGTGTCCACATCTATAAAAAGTTGTGAGTATGTTTTCAATAAAGACATTTAAGAATAAACTCACAAGAAGTGAGTAGGGGTTTTATAAATCAGTTTCATGTATTAAGTAGATGATTAGGTAAGCTTTATTGTATCTTTCAATCCTGAAATTTTATGATTCCTCAAACAGGGCACAATGTCCAATGTGGTCTTATTACTAGTGGCTGTTCACAGCATCTGCATTATAACTGCATGAAGACCAGGGCTGTGACAGCAAACATTGACCAAATGTGCTCCGAAAGTGCCTCAAATCTCAAAAATAATTCTATTTAAGAGTGAAGGAAAAGCTGCTTCATCTTTCTCAGGAACATAAAAATAAAACTTTTAAAAATAACCTTTAGTAGGGGAATGATTTTAGATTCCCAGAAAAGTTGCAAAGAGAGTTCCCATTTACTTTTCACTCAGCTTCCTCTAATTTTAACATTTTACATAACCACGGTCTGTTTGTCAAAACTGAGAAGTATTCAGATTTCACCAGTTTTTCCACCAATGTTCTTTTGCTGCTGCAGTGTCTAATGCAGAATACCATGCTAACTTTGCGCTAAGCCTCTTTAGTGTCCTCGGATCTGTGACAGTTCTTAAGTCTTTTCTTGTTTTTCATGATCTGGGAACTTTTGAAGAGTTACTGGTTGGATGTGGTTTTGTAGAACGGCTTTGAATTAGGGTTTGTCTGATCGGCCAATTGAATTGTGATGGTCTTTCTTGAATACAGATGCTAACTGTAAGTAATTTTCAAGGGACTTTTATTACTAAAACTAACTTCATTTAGGACTGAGTAATTTACAGTATTATACTCATAGGATGCTGTTTCATCCTCACAATGATGCTGAAGCCCGGGGTCCTGTGACTCCTAATGACATAGTTTCCTCTCTGCAGTGAGACTGTTAGCACAGTGATTTGTCCTCAGCTACATGGCATTGACCTCCCCTCTGTGAAATTACAGCACTGACCCCCTCACACAAATACCCGTGACTACAGATTTCCTTTGACAAACTTCCAACTGGTATTTGCTGTAGCCTTTCTGTAGCTGGTCACTTCCTGCTTCAGATTTGCATCCTTGGCAATGAAAACAGCTGCCTATTATTTGCAATGCTTACTGCGTACGTGAGGCTTTACATATCCCCAGTCTTCGCCACACCACTGGCCAGACAGGTCTTACCCACCCAGATTTTCGATAAGAAGGCAAAGCTCACTCTCAGGACCTACATCAAGGGGTGCGAGGCAGAGCCTCTGAGCCCCTCGCCTGGCTACCGTGGACGCGGGGGCATGCACTTGCCTGCATGGTCCTCCAGTGCACGCTTATTCGATTATGCTGCCTCCCAGCCCCGCGTGGGACATACACTGAAGAAATAGGGATCTGAGAGAGACAATGGCTTGGGACATATCTAGAGGAGCAGCAAGGGAGGGGAATGATGAGTATGAGTCAGAGCCTGAGCAGAGAGTGTCAGGATGCTTCGTAAAGGGAGGACTGGTTATCTATCTAGTTATCTGCCATTTCTACCATTGGAGGGAAGCGCCAAGTGATTTCAAGTATTTTCTCATTTTCCTAATTCTGCTATTTTATATTCCTCCTTTTTAAAAGGTGTGGCTATGTGTTCTAAGATAGTCAATGGGTCCATTGTTCTGATGTATTATAAATATGCCAGCACATTACAAAAGCATCCAAAAATTGAGGATGTTGTGTAACATGATGTTTACCTTCTAAAAACATAGCTGCTGTGTTCCTTTTTCTATTCTTTCAATCTTTGTCTCAAAATCAATTAGCAGAAAATATAGAGATTAAATGTACGTTTAGACAAATTTCTCTCACACACGATCACTATTAATTTTCTAATTACAAATAGAATAGATTCGTGACAATATAGACACAGAAATGTGTGAATTAGGTGGATAATAATGTAAATAATTAATGATACTTAATAGTTGATGTAATGATGTATGCATGTCTAGCCTCCTTTCCCTGTGCACATACCAAAGGGACTGTACTTAATTGAACAAAAGTTTTAATCGTCCCATATGCTGCAAGACCACGCTACCAGAATTCCCACTGTATTTCTGGAGACTCTGCAGTGTCCTCATTCGTTTGCATAATTCTTTAAAATAATCTATTAACAGTTATATAGCATGTGAATTTCACTTACCTATTTCTCTAATCTGAAAGCCTGATTTCAGTTATAAGAATTTTTTTCCAGTCACCCTTGGGAAGCTTCAGGTATTTCTCAATTCTACTCACTTTAGGAATATAGTAACTGTCGTTTTTTGACATGGAATTAATTTTTGTGAGAAACAAACGTCTAAATTTTAAAGAAAATGTAATTTTGTTGAGGTATGCGAGAGGCTGTGAAAGAGATATTTATTATAGGAAAAAAAAACCCCAACACTTTCTCACTAAATGGGCCTCAAATGTACCTTTATCTCATTCACATTTAATTTTCATTCTCTTAAAAAGTATATGCCATTGATAATATCTCATTAACAATAAGAATCTACCTTATTTTAGCTTCACCTTCCCCATCAGCTGGAATAGATTCTCATAAAGAGACAAAATGATTTAAAAAAAATGAAAATAAATCTATGATTCTCTCATGAGATTTCCCCTAAGAACTATCTCAGCCCAAGTATGGTTTTTGTTCTGTGATATTAAATAGCATACCGGGCCAAGATCTGGATTTCCTTTGTCATAGATCAGGCATAAAAATTATTTTACTCTCCCTGTAAATTAGCTATACATTATGAAAATATGTTAATGAAGTGATAATTCAAACCTACATGATCCTTTTTCCCGGGATGGTTTTATTACTACTAAAGGAAGGCAGGCATACCTATCCTATTTATTTTATATATATATACACATATTTGTATCTATCTATCATCTGTCTCTCTAATCTACAGATCTATATCTATGTCTTGATCTATATCATCTATATCTATACATGTTTTTGCCTGCCCCTCGCGGCTTGTGGGATCTCTGTTCCCTGATCAGGGATCGAACCCGTGCTCCCTGCAGTAGACGTGTGGAGTCCTAACCACTGGACAACCAGGGAAGTGCCCAGGCATCCCTACCCTTAATGGTGCCCCCACCACAGTGGCTGCCTTCTTGGGTCTGAAGTGGGTGGGCTGCTTTCCGCTGCCACTGCCGATTCCACCTAAAAGGATGAGGAAAGCATGCGAGAAACCCGACCCCAGAACTGTGCCGCTGCTCAGAGGAGCATCCCTGCCTCAGAAGCGAGGACGTGGACACTCTGTGAGGTTGACATTGCACCTTAATGTGGAAAGTGACTAAAAGACGTGGTTACAACGAGAAATAGACCAGTAACGACTCATTCAGGCCACTGCGCATCCACCCTCCAGAGCTGTAACTGCTGTTGTGTTTTTGATAACTTGATTTGGTCCAGCCCGAGGACTCGGGCCTACAGAAGCAGGTCCTGAGGCTTTAAAAGGATGACAGTTTTAACACAGCTTGAACCTCAGCCTACGGTGTTCCTTTGGCTTTAGGGAAGGCCTCAGCCAGTCAGTAAGGAAACAGTGAGCCTGATGAGAGGCTGGAGGGAGGACCTGCCTGTTTCCATCCAGCTGTGAAAAACGTTCTTTGTACAATTGTCAAACTTAAGATCCATGTCAGTGGGTGAGGGGTTCTGGGATCGTGTCCTGGGGTCGTGTTCGGGGTGATGGCCGGGAAGCGGAGGCCCAGTCGGCATGGCGCTGGTGTCCGATCACCTTTGGGAAGGATGATCTGGGACTCAGAACCGAAGGGACCCAGTGGTTCCAGTGCTTGCCCCGAGATGGAAATGGCAGATGATAGGCCATTGGGAAACCACATGTTTTTGAGGGCTGGTATCTTCATGGTCACTCAGAAGCCTTGCTTTGATAAAATTTCTTCAAAGCCCTCCACGGGAAGGCGGGATGCAAAGCACACCCAAGCTAAGAGCACATGGAATGCTATCTGCTGGGTATGTAAGTCAGACTCTTTCCTTTCTTGCCCGGCACATGCTGCAGTAGCCATAGAAAAGGTTTGCAAAAACTCAGAATTCAAGACAGTGGGCGCATATAGGTTCTTACCCAACTCATAATGAAAAAGAAAATGAGATTTTGTGTGCCAATTAAAGGACTAGATGGCTCAGCCCTGAGAGCATCTTAAAATAGTAGTTTTAACACCACTGGATTCCCGACTCTCATCTGAAAAGTATGGCCGTTGATGGCCACCAAGGGGAGAAGGCAGAGGGGTGGGTGGGTGTTACTGTATGAACGTGTATTCACCACCACCTGTGTGCTTGCTGTCCGTTGCACGAAGCCCTCTGTGAGTGTTACTCCCTCGAACCCTCCTGGGTACCTGTACAGACACCAGGTGTGGTGGTTCTGTCTCCACACACAAGGAGAACAAAGCTCGGAAATACTAATTCACCAGCACGAGGTCCTAACTGGCTGGGCTCGGATTCAAAGCCAGGTCAGTGTGAACACAATGCAACGCCCAGTTTGTTGCGGGCATAGTTTTGCATTTTGTTCTTCATTGCATGACATAAATAGAGATGTATATGAAAATTCGAAAGCACATGAAAATGACAAGAGGAACCACAATACCATTTCGTCGTATGAAATGAGGAATTACACACACCATATCTTACACTGAGTTTCAAAATCGTATTGCTTAATGCTGTGTTACCAGGTACAGAATATACTGAGACTAAAACCCAAGGTATTTATTATTTCCCTTCCATAAACCAGCCACTGTGACACACGCAAGCGATGATGATTCACCGGTGCCTTTAAGAAACCCAAACAGCCAACAAGTCGAATGCCCAAAGGTGATAATCATGGTGACAGTGACAAAAACAGTCATGACTGTCATTTATTTGAGCCCCTAACTGAGGAATGGCTCAGTGATTCCTTAAGGGCAAAGTGCACCTATTAAGTGCTTCACAAACATTGCCTTACCTAATAGCCATACAGCCGCATGAGCAGATATTGCAGATTGATGGGGGAAGAACTGATGTTCAGAGAGGGTAGGTCACTTTTCCAAGGTCACACAGCTAGAGAGTGGCAAATGGAGGTATTCAAAATCCCCTGTGCTGGTTCCAAACCTCTGTGATCTTAACTGGAACATTCCATGTAAAGAGATAACTAACTAGATAAGTCGGTTTATGAAGTGCATCCCCGTGACTGCAACACACTATCATTATTCTAAATGTTAGAAGACCTTAGGGGCCTGCGGGGACCAGGAAAATTGTCATGAAGTTGGAGTTTGAATCAAGTCTTGGGGATGGCTGTGAATCAGGGTCATGGAAAGAAGGAAAGAGACCCCAGACTGGGGTAAAATTAAACTGGAAGGGGGAGTGGAGACATGTGCTGAAACCCTATTGGGTGACATTAATTGCATTTGAACTGAATTTGAAAAGAAATAAGTGATTTCATTTAAGCATATTGATAGTGTTACTGGAAAGGCAATTTGGAGATGGATTGGGAAGGACTTTCAATAATAATAGTAAAGATTCTGGAGTCTTCTGCTAAAATATTTTAACAAGAACGAAGCACATCAGCACATTGTAAAAGTGGACTCATGGCAGTATCTAAAATGCATGGGAGGGGGGGAACTTCCCTGGCAGTTCAGTGGTTAAGACTCTGGGCTCTCAATGCAGGGGCCCAGGTTTGATCCCACATGCCGTGGCTAAAAAAATAAAATGCATGGGGAAGAGGGCAGCCACAGTTCTGAACTGAGTGTGAAGGTTGGTGAAATAGGACAGGATAAGTAGTCAGACTAGGGGAAAGAACGGGAAAGAGGAAAGAAGCCCAGACACCAGACATTAGATACCACCAACTACGTACCAAGTTTCGAGAATTAATGAGAAATGGGTGTTCTGAATCCTGTGCTCCCCGGAGGTGGCCTTAAAGAGTCAGTAACAATTGCAGGAGTTTTGGTGTCTGGTAGGCCTGGGATTGAGTTTTTGCTCTGTTTCTGACTCACTCTATATATTCATTTAATTCAGTTTATTCAAACTGTCAGCATCCTCATTTTCTCATTTATAAAACAAGTGTAATAACACTTACCCCACAGAGAGAGTCCTAGGAGAGTAGGTATTCCAAAAATGTTCCCTTTTACTTAAAGAGAGAGATGAAAAATTTCTTGACATGAAAAGCCACCAGAAACTGACCCAATATGAATCTTTATGAAAAGGTTCGATACAAATGATCTCATGGCCTTTTCCAGGATTGATAATTTATGGATGTTCATGTATTATTTTAATATATTCTATGTTATAAACTAATTATCTTTAGCTAAGACCAAAAACAGTTGGTAGAAAAACTCGGCATGGAAAGTGGTTACCAACCAGGGCTGAAGCCTGTCGGGTAAGGTGACAAAGGTAGCAAAGGCGCCTATACGTTTTTGTGTTCTCAGGCGTGACCTTTCAGGAGACTTCAAGTGTGATACTAAGGAAGTCACTTAACTTCTTGAGCTCAGAACGTTTGCTTGCAAAAGGTGTGATGTGGTATGTCGTAGTGGGAGAGTAACATTTGTAAGTGGTGATAAAGAGCTCTGTCCTTTGTGAAATATCTTCACCTCCACTCTGTTTGGTCATTTCATAATCTTGAGGTTAAAGGAGTGTGAATTCTATTTACAAATAAGCACGTTTGTCTTACTTTTCTCTTTGGAACCTGTTTCCTTCAAGTTGCATTATGTAATTAATGAATCCAGTTTCACTGTGCGCCCAAGAGAGGGTGACTTTTTACGTTATTGAAGAGAAGACTGGATTTCACTTTTTTTTTTTCACTAAAATATGATTTGCAAAAGCCTTTCAAAGCGAAGTGCTTCCAAGTACAGCAAGTCATCCTCCTCATCCTCAACCTTCTCTTTGAAGCACCTTTTCATTGAAACAAAAACAAATCATCCTGAAATTCAGTTTTGCTGCAGGGAGCTCATTGTCTTATCAGCCAGCTTCACCATAAACTAGAGAAGTTGTGGTTTAACCCGGAGATGGGGCTGCTGCCGCCGCTGCCATGGCAACCGCTGCACCATTTGCAAAGGCTTGTGCGCTTAACCGCACCAGCTACACCTCTTCCTTTCCTATAAAGACTCAGAATCAGAAAAACAGAAGTACCCCCAGGAGGAGAAACCACAAGGGCAGAAAAGCCACCAGTGCTGCTCTTAGCTGTGCAAACAGCCGTCTGGTGAGAAGAGCGTGTTGAAAACCTCTTCTATTTGAAAGGGGAGCTTTTCCCATTAGGCCCCGGTTCCTTTAATGGTTTTGAAAGTCAATCAAGTGTTTCTGGTCGGAGTTTTCAGCAAGGGGAAATGAGAAGAAGTTAGCAGCGCGTGTATCAGACTCTGCTTCTATTTCGCTTCCCTCTGGGCAGCCTCGGCGGACCTTCGGATCCTGTTTGTGAGACGGGAGACCAGCTGCTTAGGCGGACTCCCTACAACCTAGCGTGGATCTTCCGTTTATTTCTTATTATGTAGGATTTAGTTCACCAAAAAATAGTATAAGTTAGATTTCACTCCTGATTCGTTTTCAAAAGTCTGTAGTTGGTGCCACCAGTCATTGACTTTGACCTTGACACAGAAATGGAGCGATACGCAGCCCTTTCACCCAGCTTTCAGTTCTCACACCGTCCCCCCGCCACGCGGAGCCTAGCCGCCCTCTCTCTGCCTCACCCCACTTCTTTCAGGAGATGTAGGTTTGATCAGCACAGGCTTTTTTGTTTGTTTAGTTTTAAGGCATGCACGTTATAAGAGTAAACCATTTTCAGGCGTGTTCTATTTTTCCTTCCTTGAGGATTTGGGTAAAAATGCTGAAGGATAAGGTCCCAGCTTGGTTTTAGTTTGTCTCAGGTCTGTTTACATCCCTCCTGGCCAGATCCGCCTTTAAAACCAAACTCTTTTGCTATGAGCCCTTTAACCTTGCGTGTATTTATTTAATGAGACTTCATCTGTAAAAAAAGGACAATGCTGTCTACTTAATGGGGTTTCTGATTAAGTAAAGTAATGTGCACCTTTATTTATCATAGTGCCATTCACACCAGAGCTGGTTATTAAATAGCAAAAGCTATTAATAGTACAAAAGACACAAATAAAACAATTTCACCACTTGTGCAAACATCTTTTGATGACTCTGTATTTCTTTGATTATCATTTTAACCTATCCTAGAGGAAGCAAAGAGCTACAAACACATGCTTGCTAAGAGATCAGTACAATGAAAAAGGTTTTGCTCTCTGGGGGTGTAGTTTATAAATTTGGCATTCATCCCTGGATTTCAATAAAGGAAAACAGACTTTTTCGTAAGAAACAAAAAGACATTTGATACAGAAATAAACCTGCTCTGAGAAACGTTTTCTAAAGAGTCGATGCCTGGGGAAGTCTTTTCACCCGTGATTCTTAACCCTTGTCCCCTACCATCAGCACCATTCGAGCTCTAAGAAAATACCAGATCACAGAGCCCCGCACACCTCACATTTACTGAATCAGAATCTGCAGGTGGAGCCCCGGACTTTCAATCTGATTGAATCTGTATTTTTGGTGTATGTGTACAGTTACACATCACTGATACAACCCAGAGTCATGAGCTGTGTTCTCAAGACCCTGGGGTCCCTGGTCCTCATGTTCATGACACCATCTACAAAGTGTCCCTGGGAAAAAAATGGGCTTGTGGCAAATACTTTTGAGAGATTCTGAGTCAGACAAAGCTGCATGCATTTCTCTTTGCCTTGACTATATTAACACACTTTATATATCTCTCCAAGGGACATGTAGCATGAAATACTGCTGAAAAAATTTGACTAGGGGCCATTTTAAGACATTCGAGTCTGAATCAAAGACCCCAGGTTGGCCACCATCACCCAGGAAGTGATAATCTTGTTTTCCTCCCCACCCCCATGACTTACAGATACATATTTTAAGATAGAAAACAAGGCAAAGTGACCAATCATTTTTAGATTGTCATCTTGCACTTCTTAATTTTGTTATCTGTTAGTTAATCAAAATGACTGAAATTGATAACATGATGTTTCAAGCTAAATATGAAAGACATAAATGTAGTTTTAGAGCTGGATGTGTGTGTACTCACGTGCTCTCGTGTGAACAAGAATATTTGTGATGTTGCAATGACAGTTATTTGGGAGACAGCTAGCTATGATGACTGTATTTAAAAAGTAGGAATTTCAAAGTTCTATTCCACCCCAAGGCCTTGTACTTTTGCCCTGTTTATCCTCAACTCAGTTTTATAAAAGGATACCTTTCTTATTTGTGTTTTTCTGTGTGTGTGTGTGTGTGTGTGTGTGTGTGTGTGCATGAAAAGTTTACATAGGACTGTAACGTCTGTAGTAAAACCAGTCCTTTGCCCCCAGTCTACTCCCCATCCTCCATCTTTCCAGAAGCAAACATAAACACAAAGATATTTCACCATCTTTAAATGGTATTTTCTGTTGTTCTGCTGTTTCTTTTTTCTTTTTCCCCAAGATTTCAGCCGGTATCCATTGAACTTCCTTTCTTGTTCTTGAAATGTTGCTTTTTATACACCTTGTTTTGCTCTTGGATGCAGTGTTGTCTCATATCCCAGAAGATGAATTACAGTTGGTTTCAGAGGTTCATCTGCTGCTTGCACTGTCTTTTTTCTCCCAGGTCTGTCTTCTGTTTATCTTGGTCTCTGTGCTTCTTAAAGACTTTGGTCTATGTTTCTTGGAAGCCCATTGTATTTAAGAGGGAGGCCCCCCAAAATCTATGTTGAAATTCTGTGGTAATTGATGGAGCTTGTAAATCATGGGTCTTATTAAATTGCATGAGATTGGAAAGGCATTTAAACTCAAGGAGCCTTGGTTTCCTTATTGATCACAGGAGCTACATGTCAATAGATATTAAAATCCTATGCTCCTATACCAGTTGAATTGTCTAAAATTATTTTCTGGTCATAAGCAGCAACTGTTTTATTCACAGGACTCCAGGCAGTTATAACAATACAAGCACCATTTTAACACAAATTCTGCGTAAAGAATAAGAAAACTAGCATTGGACAGACTCCTTCACACCTACCATTTCTTAGGTGTGTGACTGAACAATTTACTAAGTTCCTTTAAGTCTCAGTTTCGTTCCCTATAAAATAGGAAAAATAATTGCTAACTCATTGACTTGCTGGGATGCTTAGGGGCAAAAACATGTAAAGAGGTTTGCGTAGTGTCTGATACATAACATTTCAGTACACTGTTGCTCTAACTATTGTATTTACTGATGGAGGGAAGGAAAGACCATTTCCTATGAATCTCAGAAATCCAGCTAATGCTTTGTTTGCTACTTGCATGAGGGTTTACTCCTAGATACTTAGTAATTTGATGTATTTGTAGGATTTGCTGTTTGTGGATCATTTAGCATATTTACAGAGTAAGTAAAGGTAGAACCCTTTTATTTTTATTTATCTGCTTTATAATTATTATGCCTTCATAGGCAACAAAAACCATACATATCTGTTTTAGTTGACCCGTATTTTTTGTCTTGATGTGCTTTTTCCATTTTTGTTTTGCCTTTATGTTTATGGAGGTCAGGTGTGCATTCTCAACCTTCAAAACATGTGACCATTCATTTGAGGCTAGATGCTGAAAATCAGCGTTTATTTCATCTCTTCTGTTTCGCCCTCTGTCCTTGTACTTTCCTTAGATTTGCCGAACTAGACAGTTTTAAATCCCTTTGGAAATGGCGTTCCGTTCCTTTTGAGGAAGTGGGGGGTCGGGGTGGTGGTGGTGATGGGAACGGTTGGTATTTAAAGCCCAAGCATATCTTTTGAAATGTCATTTTCACTCAATTGATTCCTAGTTTTTGCTGAAATCTCTGATGGGGGACTTAGGGGTGCAACTTCAAGGTAACTTTGATTTGCAATCACTTAAACATTTTGAGTTGTAAAAGAAACATATTGGGAAAGGTAAATTCAGTAACAAGACACATGTTAGAATAACACAGCTTTGAAGATCAAGTGGTCTGTTATCTGCATTTTCATTTGTTTAATGTACCTCATTGGTGCCGTGGGTGAGTCGCAGCAGCAGGGAACATGCTGGGAATGGATTTGCGGATTTTTGGTGCTATGGTGCCACCTACTGGAATATTTCTAAATAGTCCTTTGTCTAAAAAATGAAAACAGGCATTTTTGTACGTTTAAAAAAAAAGAGCAAATATTATCCCCAGAAAAGTCAGAGTCAAGGATGATCTATAGAAACACTAGATGCGTAACGGTGCCCTGTTTTATTGTATTTATTGGATGTGATGTGTGTGTAGAATCTAAGGGACCACTTGATGCAGTTCACACTGTGAGAAATCCTGATGCCGTCTTTCTGTCATGTCCTAAGCCTGTGTGCGCCTAACTCCCACAGCTGGATCACACATTTTTCCTTACCTGTTTTCCACACCCTCCCAGTGTTGTTCGCGTATAAAGTCTACACACATTGTAATGCTATTTATTTATTTTTCATCTTTATTGGCGTATAATTGCTTTACAGTGTTGTGTTAGTTTCTGCTGTACAACAAAGTGAATCAGCTGTATTTATACATATATCCCCATATCCCCTCCCTCTTGAGCCTCCCTCCCACCCTCCCCATCCCACCCCTCTAGGTTGTCACAAAGCACCGAGCTGATCTCCCTGTGCTCTGCAGCAACTTCCCACTAACCTATTTTACATTTGGTAGTGTGTATATGTCAAGGTTACTCTCTCACTACGTCCCAGCTTCCCCTTCCCCCCACGTCCTCAAGTCCGTTCTCTACATCTGCATCTTTATTCTTGCCCTGTCACTGGGTTCATCAGTACCATTTTTCTAAATTCCATACATATGTGTTAGCGTACGGTATTTGTTTTTCTCTTTCGGACTTACTTCACTCTGTATGACAGACTCTAGGTCCATCCACCTCACTGCAAATAACTCAGTTTTGTTCCTTTTTTATGGCTGAGTAACATTCCATTGTATATATATGTGCCACATCTTCTTTATCCATTCAGCTATGTATATTGATACAATCTCCTAATTTTAAATAGGTATTTGTTGTACATTAGTTATTAAGTGCTTTAGGCAGGTGTTTTACTTGCTCTTCCAGGCCTATTTGACTCCACTAACAGTAGGTAGTTGCTTTCTAGTCATGCATGAATTTGGGTATCGAGATAGCAGGGCTGTCCACCTACATCAGACAACAGAGGTAACCACATTAGCTCTGTTGGCCGGGCAGATCTTTCTGTGACCAAACTCAGCAGCCAACTGGGTAGATCGTGACAGAGTTAAATATCTCATACAACCTGTGTCATCAGGTCTATGGTTTAGTGATGATAATTCAGCGCAGTCCTGTCTGCCTGTGATTTTGCTAATGCTCTGATAATGTCTGAGGTATGAAATGCAATGGACACTTGAAATCGCTGCTTACATAATTTAGGAAGCATTCCAGAATGTGATGAGATGTCACCAAGTTATACAGACATTTGGTAATATTGTCTCCCTAGATATTTAAGTAACTTCAACCATCCTCTACTTTATCATGGTTTTTTTTTTTTTGTTTTTTTTTTTGCCACACCTGGGGGCTTGTGGGATCTTAGTTCCTGACCAGGGACTGAATTCAGGCCACGGCAGTGAACGTGCCAAGTCCTAACCCCTGGACAGCCAGGGAACTCCCATCCGTTGCTTTATCTTGTGTGGAGAGACGATGTCCACAGAAGTATCAGTCAGTGCACATTTGTGGAAAAGTCATCAGAGGATTAGGGGTGGAAATGCCCTTCAGATACTACTTAACCAGTAATTTCATGTATGTGTTCCTACGTTCCAAATTGTCATTAATTTTTTATGCTTTAAAAGTAATTGAAATATTTTTTAAAATGTATGTAATCTGGTGGATACGGCTTATTGACATGAAAGTGTCTGATCCAGTTGCATTGCTGTGGTGCCTGAATATTTTCTTAAAAGTGTTAGCTTAACTTTGGGAAGGGCTCACATTTGTAAAATTTTGTTTTAGAGTGCTTCTATCCTGTTTTGCGAGTGCCTAAATAATAGTCATGTGATTTATCATGTTGACTAGAAGAGTTACGGGGACTGCAGATCTGCTTACGGGGATTTTTTTTAAAGGACTTTTATTGAGATACAATTGACATACAATAAACTGTATATATTTAAAGTGTACAATTTGATATTTTTTTCTTATTAGTAATGTATATATGGCAATCCCAATCTCTCAATTCATCCCCTCCCTTCCCCACTTGGTGTCCATATGTTTGTTCTATACATCTGTTTCTCTATTTCCGCCTTGCAAACCGGTTGATCTGTACCATTTTTCTAGATTCCGCATATATGCATTAGTATAGAATGTTTGTTTTTCTCTTTCTGACTTATTTCACTCTGTATGACACTCTCTAGGTCCATCCTTGTCTCTACAAATGTCCCAATTTAGTTCCTTTTTACGGTTGAGTAATATTTCATTGTATATATGTACCACATCTTCTTTATCCATTCATCTGTTGATGGACATTTAGGTTGCTTCCATGACCTGGTTATTGTAAATAGTGCTGCAGTGAACTTTGGGGTGCATGTGTCTTTTTGAGTTATGGTTTTCTCTGGGTGTATGCCCAGTGCCTACAGGGATTTTGTGACCATGCGAACAAGCGATTTTAGTCTTACACTGAGTCTAAACTCTCATGCTGAAAGCTTAGAGTTTTCTTTCAAAAAGATGGAAGGCTGTGTGTCTCTATAAAGAAAATGAAATAAAACCTAAGCCTCTGAGTTTTAATGTAGTCTAAAAATCACCCAGTGGAAGAATTTAGAATCAGATTCTGAGATAAATGGCTAAAAAAAGAAAATGCACATTCAGTTCAAGAAACGTTTATGGGAAGTAAGGAGGAACTGAGGAGAAAGAAAGTGTGACCAGTGTTTAGATATTATGTTGTTTTCCACGGGTGCTGAATTGTGTTTCTTTGAAGGTTAAAGGATTTGGGGAAATCTTGGATATGGGACCATGATTAGACCAGAAATAGGTAGATATAAGTACAGAGATAAAAACATAGATAAATAGATACACAGATATGCTATTTCTCTATTCCCAAGCTCCAGGAGCCTCTTCATATCTAAATGAAAGGTGTGTGAGTTGTAATACTTTTGTTGATGTTACTGTTGTTTCGTTGACTTTCCTGTCGAAATACTCCTATGGTAAGTTAAATTGACACACCACTGAATTTTCTGCGGTGAAAATAGAGCACATGTAGAGCATTCATACATAGAGCATTCACTCAGCAAACTATAATTTAGTCTGAATGTCTATATTTAGCATCAGGTTTATTTTAGCCTTTGTAGCACTATGAGTCATTTACTCTGTGGTCTGAGCCTGATTAAGATGCTTTTTTTTTACTCAGCTTTTGAGCTTTTCATAAACACCAGTCTCTATGGAACCTAAAATACTGGCTCAAAGAATTTCCTGGCTGAAAGGTCAGATGGAGAGGAAAGACTAGGAGGCCAAGTTGATGGGGAAAGCAGGATGCTGGAGGGTGGAGAGATGGCCTGCGGAGTCACATGGGCTCGGGTCAAGCCCAGGCTAGCCTGGACCAGTCCTGAGAGCTCAGCCGAGACATCCATCTTCTCTAAGCTCCTGAGGGCTGCTGTGATGCTTCAGAAAGAAAATACAGCAAAGGGCATAGCGCACTGCCTGGTACTCAGTAAACACTCAATACACGTTAGCAATTAGTAATAAAATAATAATAAATAATTAGTAATAAAAATAATTAGTAATAAAATATTTAGTAATATAATATTAGTATTATATTTAGTAAAAAATTAGTAAAAATAATTAGTAATAAAATATTTCTGAAATGTTCTTTAAAAAGGACAAATGTCTATTATTTGTCTTCTTCATTTTGGTAACTTACCTTGCTCTCCTTTTCCAAACTTAGATTAAAATACTTGACAGTGTCTGTTTCCTTTAAAGAAATGCATTGCTTTCAAACCAGCTGGAATGAAATGAATATTGCCGGGGCATTTGACATGCATGTGGCCTGATGAGTAGTCACCTGGTTGGAAACATTCCTAGCCTATTTGTTCTAGTATTCATCGCTCTTAGGTGAAAAAAGAAATAGCTTCCTTATCATCCCATCAATTCCTTTCTCATGTCCACAAAATATGTGACAAATTATAATTCCTTATTATAAAATGCTCTGCGTCATTTGTGCCACATATTTGAGCTGCAGCACACGAATAGACCAGAACAATAGATTACCGCTGTCTGTGCAATTAGTGGTGAAGCTAGTAGGGTACCACTAAGATTTCTCTTTTCTCTGTCATCAGATTTACTTCTTGATTTCTCCTCTATATTAACTGAGTCCATCATTCAGGAAAAATTCAGTCTCCTTACCACAGTCTCTAATGTTCGCTCTTGGCTTTTGTCCCAAAGCTGTTTTTCTCAGGTCTGATTTCTCCCTTGCATTCACTCCTGCTCAAAGTCATTCCGCGATGACTTGTGGACCACATATCACACGCAAGACTCTTTGCTGTGTAGCCAAAGTGTCTTCTCTTCCTCCTCCTCCTCGTCTTGTATGATTCTTGCTGAACTCAGGTGGAAGGGATTTCATTTATTAGTCATAATAAAGAACATGTATGATTTACATGTCTTTGCAGACCACTGAAGATTAAATCTCTCTCTCCATCTATCTGTATGTCTTATGGGTTATGGGCTTTTCCAGGGAAAAGGACCATGTCTTCATCATGTTTGAAACCTGCCACTAATACCATGCCAGCCAAACAAGACATCTTTCTTGAACTTAACTGAATCAAATAAACCTGTCTGAAGTATCAAAGATTTAAGTGTTTATATGGAGAATGGGCATATCAAAATAGTTTTATGTATTTAAAAATTTACATATTTCTCAGATAAAGAAGAGAGGTATAGTCTATGAAATGTGTTCATACGCTTAAACCAACTTGAATATTTTGAATGTGGCAATATGCTAAATTCTTTACCAACAATTACCATGAGGTCTATTTTTCCTTCACTTAAACACAAGAGATGTTAGTTACTGATATGCTGATATTTCATTTCTCTTATTATTATTGTTTTTTACAAACCAACGCAATTCTGAGAACTTTATTTAGAAGGAAATAAGAATAAATGAGAGGAAAGGGAAGACTATTAAAAGGAAGATAAAAACTTAAAAAAATTCACTTTATATGGGAAAGAAAGATAAAAGCTGACTAACGAGCAGGGACAAAAATGCAAATAATGTAAATTTAAAACAATACTTAAGTGTGAGTGATTAAGAAGAAGTAGAATCAGCTATACTTCAATAAAATACTTTTTGAAAAAGAAAGAAAACAGAGAACTATGATGAGAAAATAAAGTATTTTATATATTTTAAACAATATATTTTAACAAACACATTTATATAATATATATTGTACATATATATGTGTATGTGTATATATATATATATATATATATATAAATACAAAAATACATTTTATTTTGAGGAATAAACCAGGGATCGTGGCTGAAGAATACTGGGTCTACACCTCTGATGGCGCTTCTGGGGGGGAGAGAGTTTTTTGAGATCGTCTTGTCCTCAGGAAATAAAACCTCAGTCCAGGAATCACCTTAGACACTGGCCCATCCATTCTTCCCTGTGATGCCTGCTGGCTTTTCGGCAGGTCAGCTGGCTGTCCTTTGCGGGAGAACGTGGGATGTCTTTGTGTCACAGCCCTTTGCTGAGACGGGGGACGTGCCCACGTCTCGTTCGGCGTGGACGCAGTCCAGTGGCGCCACGCGCGTGGAGCCGGTTTCCCCAGCATCCCCACCGACCCTCGTGCGTGCTCCAGTGACCGCGTCCGTCCTCATCTCAGTCGCCCTCAGTCACTTCCTTCTTGAAACACCCTTGGCTCTGGGCCCTTGCGGACGTCAGCCTCCCCGCTGCATGGAAGGCCGGGTGGCCTCTGCTTCGTCCTTCCCCCGGGGCGCCGGGGGACGTGGAACCATCCCCGCCGCAGCCGCCGGCTCCGTCTCCACACAGACCTGGGGCCGCAGCCCGGAGGTGGGCCTGAGCCCGGAGGTGCGCCCCGCGCTGCCTGCGCCTGCAGCCCACGCCGCTCAGCGTCTCCACGCGCGTGCTGAGCTCTCCTCTGCCACCGCTTTCCTTCCTTCCTTCGCTCGCTGAACGTGCCCGCAGTCTTCCCGCTGCAGCTCATGAAGATGCTCCGTTACCAGCCTGGATGTCTTCCCAGTTGCTCGTCCTCCTCCTTCCTCACATTCAAAGATTTACAAAGTCTTGATGACTACTTCTTGTTCCATAAGTCCCTGCCCACCCCCCCCCCCTTTTTCTTAAGTTGTGGGTACCATTTTCTTCATGTAGGACATCATCCTTCTCATATGCTTTTCTTTGTCTCCTCATTTTCCTGTTCCCAGCTTTGCCTTCTGATAATCTATTTTCCATTTCATAACAAGACTGATGGAAAGTTGAAATACTTCTCTGTTAGACCTCCCCTTAACACCTCTTGAGATGGCTAAAGCCTGTGAGATAATCCCAACTTCTTATTCCAGGACTAAGGTAGCTGTCCATAATCCTTTAGGCGACAGCCTAAATGTACCAAGAGATCCTCTCTAACACCTCCTCTGCCAGCCACCCACCAACTCTGGGAGTCTGAATTAGGTGTCTGTATCACATTTTTCTGTATCACATTTTCCTCTCGTCTGTCATCATATTGTACGGCTTTCTTACTTTTTCTCTTTCTTTTTTTCTTTCTCTCTCTCTTTCTGTCTCTTCCTTCCTTCCTTTCTTTCTTTTTCTTTCTTCCTTCCTTCCTTTCTTTTTCTTTCTTTCTTTCTTTCTTTCTTTCTTTCTTTCTTTCTTTCCTTCCTTCCTTCCTTCCTTCTTTCTTTCTTTCTTTCTTTCTTTCTTTCTTTCTTTCTTTCTTTCTTTCTTTCTTTCTTTCTTTCTTTCTTTCTTTCCCTTCCTTCTTTCCTCCCTCCCTTCTTTCCTCCCTCCCTCCCTTTCTTCCTTTCTTTCTGTCTATATCTCACACTGAACTAAGCTCATTGGGGGCAGATAATTTCTATATCTTGATCACATTTTATCCTAGAATGTGGCATAATGTCTAGAATATAGTAAGTACTCAATCAATAATCATCATCTCAATAAAGGAATGCCTTTGGGAAAAACTTTAAAGAAGTTTTTTCAAAGTCTTTTGCAGACTTGAAATTATTTCCAATAGCTCTCCATTTTTTCTATTGTTTTTATTTTACCTGAGGATTCAAAAACTAGTAGTACAGTTTTGACATACTTGGGCTTTGTAAACATGACATGAAGAGAAGGACTATGGTTTCACTGGGGTAAAATGTACTGAAAACTGTCACTCTGTGAATGTGAATTAACATAGAGATGCTGTGTGTGTATATATATATATATATATATATATATGCACATAAATCTAACATATTTATATATGTATGTATGAAGTTTGAAACTTTCTAAGAGATGTTTGTTTTCCTTTCTGCAGGACTAAATGGCACAGTTACCACTCAAGGTATTTACATTTTACTTATTTTACTTTCTCTTGCCAAGTGTGTATATTTTAAGGCTCATAGAATTTTCTGTTATTTTCTAGTGAAATTGTTTGGTGAGGACAAACTTTATAATCACGAATGGTCCTTGACATTCTCTTGTTCTTAAGATTCCTGCTTGTAAAATATAAAGTTTGATAACTACCTGAACATATTATTATTTGTAGATGTATTGTTGTGTATAAATTATAGCTTTTCTTACACTTGACAGTAAGTCACATGGCAGGTTTCCAATCTCTTTTTAAACTTTATCACTATAAATAAATCAATTTATGTCACTTAGATTGCAAAACTTCATAGTTAAGGAACTATATGAGAAGTTAAAATTCTAAAAGTAATTTTATAATCTATATAAATTCCTGCAAGAGAACAGTTCTGACAATATTAAAATATTTTGTAATAATCATTTCCAAATTTGATGGTCACAACTGAATTGTGTTAACACGTGTCCTTATCCTGAGATAAATTAAATGTAAGCAACGGAGATGCTGACGATAAGTTCATATATACCACGTGTAAAAGAAGAAAGAAAAATTAGATTGCATCTGATTAAAAGTAAACTACACCACTTAAATGCTATTGTTATTGAAAACATATTATTGATTTCCTGATTCATCCTACGGCTGACATAATGCATTAGGAAGATAGATAAAGCCCTTAAGATAACCCTGATTTAACAGTTATAAAGCACAGTTCTAACAGGCACATTTGAAATGTTCTGAAAATTGGATTATTAAAGAAACTAAACGATGGCAGAGAGGTTTTATAAATATATTAAAGTCGATGATGCATAGCAGATTGTGGTTGGTTTATGCCACCTACTGACATGCAACTCAGCATCTCCACCTTTTACACAAGAGTAAGTTCATCTCCACCATAGAAACTGGTTCCTTTTGCAGAAGGGGAACAGGAGGGGGTGGAAAGGGGACTGGAGGTTTAAAACAGTAGGTGACCCTCACCTTACTGAGAGAGTTTCGTGATCTCTGCCGGGACTGCATGATAACAAGCCTCCGGATGAAGAAGCCAGGTAAGTTAAAACTGTGGCCCCTGTGCAAATCAGAATGTTCTCTCCCAAGTACTGCCAAGGAGAATACTGTCCGTGGAAGCCCGTATCTCTCTGAAGCGGGGGCACAGGGACAGTGTGGGATGGGTAACTGAAGCACTTTTCTCATTCTAAATTCAGTTCTTATTTATGAAGCCAAGGAATGTGCACGGAGCATTAGAATGTCTACAAGCATGTTAAGGCTTCTGGGTGGGAGGGTAGTTCTCCAAACACCCTTTCTTCATACACTGCGGATTGAATTTGCACTTGACTAGAAGTAATCCTTAGGGATGCTCCCCTTCACAGATGATGAGATATTTGGAGTGATTTTTCCTTGTTTGGAATTCAAACCTAGCAGAAGGCTAGAGAGGGTGATAAAGGGAGAAAGTTGCAATAGTTTCCTGAAAGCAAAAGGGATCACTGGAACCTTGCTGACATCAAAGTTAGTTTAACCTAAAAACAGTAAAGGAGTAATTGGTCAAGTCTGTAATGATGAATGTGAATGAATGTTATTGGACAGAATTTTAAGCTCCTCCCTCCCTTCCATCTTCTCTCCCCACCCCCCATCTTCCTGCAGTCTCTCCTCTGCCCTCCCCCCTTTTACTCAATGTATACTGTAACGATGAAAGAACACTAAAGTTACATTCAGGATTTGACACTGAAGACAGGAAGGCGCCACTTATTACTTAGTTGAACATGCTGACATGTAATTATGGGTGAAAGTTCCTTAGTAAAAATATTTATTTGTGAGTTATTAGGTTATGAAATTTTAGGGATTGGAATTTGTCCTTGGAAAAGAACACATATAACAGCTGTCCTGTCTCTTTGGATTTCTGGAGTCACAGAAGCGTCTGTGATCATTTGTGTGCACTGGTGGTGGGGTGATTCCATGCGGCTCAGATGGGTTTTATGGGCATTCAGTAAAAATGGATTTCACATCACCTTCAGCATTAATGAATGAAGCTGGGACTTCCTTGTGTTGTTTCTGTTTCCATTTTCTTAATTTTCTGCTCAGTGGTCTTCCATTTCCATTCTTAGTTCTTAGCACTTATGCTCTTTTTCTGGTTCCCCCCCCCCTTTTCCTGTATATGTGCTATTTTTGCTTGTCCAATTTTGTTGAACTGAGTTAATTAAAATGCTTGTGTGATATAACTCAATTTTTGATTAATTAGATGTCGCAAAACAAAATTTGCTATTTATAGAAGTAAACACATGTTAAACAGAAAATTCAGAAAAAATGCACCTCTATAATCTCGATATTCAGAGAGCACATTATGCTTTTCTCAAATAACTGGTGTACTTCCCCATTGTTTGATATAAAGAAATCCACTTTCTGAGTGAGAGAGCACACGAATATAAAGGCCTTTAGTCCACGGTGCTCATTTGCTCTGCAGGCAGCTTTTTCCATTTGTGTGCTCATCTCAGCTGTGCACAGACTTCACTACTTCACCACCCCCTTTGCCTATTTTCTTTTTCCTGAAGTGAACTGAAACTGGGGAAAAAGTTATATCAACGTCTCAAATTGTGTTTCTTTTGTTATCATAAAAAAACATTTTTGTAGACTTGGGTCATTTGTATATTTCTTTGTGAATTTTGTTTTCCAGTCTTTTACTCAGTTTTTGCTTTGTTTGAATTTGATTGATTAAAAAAAAAATCAGTGTGTGCATCTAAAACTTTTGCCTTTCATTTTTTTCTCCTGGAACCCTAGCCCTCTGAACAATCCCCTTCCAGCTTTATCTTTCTTTATTCTTTTCTTCGTTGATCAACCTTGCACAATTTCTTTTAATCATCTTTATGCCTGGTGTTTCATCCTTCTGAGGCCAATTGCTTTGGATGGTTGAGAATCCACCAATGAAGTGCGAAGAGGGCAGGGAACACCCACTTTCAACCCCATTTCCCCATTTTCACCTTTAGCCCCGGTTCTGTAGCTGGCTTTCTCGCTAAGTCTACACGTTCTGTCTGTACCTCTGGGTGCATCTACATTTGTGTGGATGCCTGTGCCTGCAGGTATAGGAATTGTGAAATAGACACACCCCCATGTACACGTGTATGCCGTAACTCATTTCTGTATGGTGTGTGTATATCCCCACATACGTGTGTGTATGCTGATGTGCACACAGTGAAGGGCGGGGGAGTTCGTAGCTCAGATGATGTGACTCAGAATCTGATTCCTGTGTTTATTTTCTCCTCCCTCCACCTCCATGAATGTGACAGGACCGAACAGCACAGAAGAGCCCTTTGCTCTGGCTCCGGGTGACCCCTTACCTGCTCGCACCACTGCATTCTCACTCGCAAGCACCTCTGAACGAGGAAATGACTCCTCAGAGACCATGCCTCCTCCCAGTCCAGACAGCACCACCCAGGAGACACGCAAGGACTCTGGGGATAGGGATAGCACTCCTGCTGTGACAGGTTGGCAACGGTCTTAACTGGGATGAGATGAGGGAAACCTGTCTCTTTCTTTTTTTTTAATTTTGAAGTTGTCAGAACAGTTTATCTTTAAATTATGTGTTCAGTTTCTACGTATGTGATTTTACTAATGTGTGCAAAATGTAGAACATCTAGGTGTTAATGGAGTACTGGCTGACTAAAGTAATGACACCTGCTCTTAGGGAGAGGGGAGGGAGGGAAGTCCCTCTAAGTGAAATCGGGCTGTGTGTGTGTGTGTGTGTGTGTGTGTGTGTGTGTGTGGTGGGGGTGCTCCGTGTGCTCTGACCCCACATGCTTCATCATTTTCCTGGTTCCTGCTCACCTTGGTTTTCCGTAGCCCCAGGCAGGTCAGAATGTCCTCTTTCAGGTCTTTGTTAGTCTTACCCTCTCTGGCTCTTACCCCAAAGTAGAATTTTTCTTGGTCCAAACCCAGATTCTCAATATCAGAAAATTATTGGAGACAGACAATTTATTTTTTTTTAAACCACACTGAAGATTAATAATCCAGCTTTGTTATTTGGATTTCTTCCAGGGATATATGCATTTTTTTAAAAAAATTATTTAATTAGGGTTGTGAGTCCAAATGGCAGAATTTAAGATAATGTGGCCGTGATCACAGCAAAATATCAGAGTGACGTGGGAGGTGTTTCTGCTGGGGAAGACCTCTGATGCTCCTAGAATCCGGGGACACCAGTGATCTGCTCATTTTCTGTTTAATGCTAGGTCTGCAAGTGTATTGGGTATGTAAACCGCCCACCCTGAGGTTTGTCCCTGCCTTTTCCTAAGTAATGTGCTGTGTGCCACTTTCTGAGACAAACTGGTTTATAGACATGCTCTGACTAAAGAGACTAAGACATTTGTCCCATAAAGTCATCAATCTTGGCTCGAAACACAAGCATGGGTAACACCATCGTAGACCTGTGGTCCAGGATACATGCAGTGTTTTGAGTACCATCTTGATGAAGTTTATTGGCTGGAGTAAGCAGTTGAATATATGGTCAATGCCTTTTATATCAATTACAGTAATGTCTATTTAATCTTTATCCCATTTTCCCCTGCTACCAGAGGGCAGCAGTGGTGGCTGGGACCTATCTAAGCATTGCAAGTGTTTGAATTCCTTTTAACAAAAGGAATGTGAGGACGAGGAAGCTGATGTCTAGGTAGAACTTTTCATGGTAAACTTTTTGATTGACTGAGTAACATCATACAGAGTTTTCTATTTCAGAGATTCCACATTTCACCTCATGTACACAAACACACACATACAGCATTCTTATCTTTTTATTTGCACAGTTTTTTTTCTCCTGAAAACATTAAAGCCAGAGATTTACATATGAAGCAAAGTGTGAGAAAAGAGGTTTAAAATGAAATGGATTGGAAATAAGGATGAATTATTTAAAAATACTAACTCGCTTTGGCACAATAATACTAATGAAGAAATTAGCTTGGAAAGTTTCTTATGCTTTCAAACAATAAAATACATTTTCTTTTCTGGAAAATAATCCTGGAGCTATTTCAGTTCTCTACTGGTATAGAACCTATATGTGTTATTTTATGTTGATGATTGATTTGTATTGTGGAATGGAATGCAATCGAATTTTTCTTGCTTACTAATATATGAAGGAGAAAAATATCCCTCAATCCATTTTTCTAACACTATAATACACACCATGTCAAAAATTTTAAAAAATTATTACAGTAAGCATTCATATGCATAACATCAAATTTAATTTTGTAATATTATCTTCATAAAATTAATGTATGCATGTTGCAGGACAGCTGTACAGATGCATCACACACACGCACACACACATGCACACACACACGCACACACAAATACACCCTCCCCAAACACTGCTCCTTAAAAAGATGCCATTTTAATCATGGTTGTATATCTTCCAGACTCTCAGCATATAATTCTGTGAGTGTGTGTGTGTTTCCTCATATCACTCTGACACTAGCTATTATCAATCTTTTCAAACTCTGGGATATATGTATAAAAACAGCTGATTCACTTTGTCGTGCAGCAGAAACTGGCACAACAGTGTAAAGCAATTATATTCCAATAAAGAGCTTAAAAAAACCCTGCCAGTATGATAAACATTTTTCATTTTGATTTCCACTTTGATTTACATTACATTTTTTTTCATAATAATGAGCATCCTTGCATATACTATCTGGCCATTGTTACATCTCTCGCACATTTTTCTAGTCTTTTCCTCGTGATGTGTAAGAGTTTCTTGTATATTGGGGGATTCTTTGCTTATTCTGCCTACAAAGAAATGTCCCCACTTTCAGTTTGTGGAGTTGATGGAGAATTCCAGAAGCTCATAGTGACCCAGAAGTCACAAAAGCCAGCTAGAAACAGAAGCCGCCTATGGCTGCCTCAGCCCAGACAGGCTCCGGGATGTGTAAAGGAGGACGCAGGTGCTACCCGCCTGGCGGGTGAACTTAAAGATGGGCAGACTTGCACTTTCATAGACTGGGCCGTTTCAGTTTGGTAAATTATAATAGAAGTTTGGTTCTTATTACCTCCTGGTATTTACATTTTTCATCCGAGGTAGGGAGGTACTGATGAAATGAGCTCACTTTCCTACCTGAGCGGTTCATCAGCACAGACGCCTCACCTGCCGGCTCGTGCAGACCCGCGGGCGCCCTCTGCCGGTCGTGGCTCTCGGACGCCTTCCCAAGGCCGCCTCTCGGCACTCACCCCTGCTCTGGGCAGGAATGTCAAGTCCGGTTTGCCGGTCCTTTAGACTTGTGCAAATATAAAGAGTGCATGAACACCAAGTGCGGAGTGGGGGAATCCAACCACGGTTCCATGTGTAGCATTTGCTGGTGGATGGATTTGGAATTTCAAACTTTCATAGTTACCTTCAGTCCAAGAGGCCACCTAACAAACGTCCTTGTAATGGTGATAAATCGATAAAGAATGAGAATTATGAGAACACAGGAAAAACCTGTTCAAGGGCTTAGTCAGGGCTTTATATGTTTGTTTATATTTTGGGCAAGTATCATTGTGCAGTGAAAACTTTTTGCTAGTCATAAGGAATATATGCACAGTCCTTAAAGACCTCCTATCTAAACAAAACAGGGAACAGCAGATGGTGTCCATCATCAGTAAAGGGCACTAAGAAGGTATAACCACAATTAAATTGATTTTAAAAGAATGAAAAAAAATAGAGATGCTCATACAGTCCATTCAAACATCAGGATTCTTTCAGTTCAGCATCTCTGTTTATAAAAACTGCAAACTATGCCCTCCCTGGTCTTTCCAAAATCAGTGTCTGAGCAGTCCATGCTGCCTCTTTTTATCCTAAAAAACAAGCATGTTTCTTAGGTTACAGATGCACACAGCCACATGTATACACTTAGGGACCTGAGTGCATGAAAGTTAAAGATATGACTGCAGACCCTGGCAGTGAAGTGGCCTTGCTTTAAGTATGACTCCAAAGAGGCAGCCAAGTGTATCAAAGAGAATAATTATTATTTGAAGTATTAAAACTGCTCCTTCAGCATAAAAATCATAGCAGGCAATCCACGAACTTTACGCGGCTGGGAAAAGAGCTGCCCTCACCTCCCTGCCCCATTTCACCCACTTTGGTTGCCATGGGAACTGCAGTAAAAAGATCTGGGGCTTTTAGCACGTCCACAGAAGTTGTGGATGGGAAGGAGCTGCGGAAAAGCTAAGGATGGCAGACCTGGGAGGCTGATATCACACCAGTTAGTCTGCTTTGCCCCATCAAGGACTTCTTCCTCTCTCAGTGGCTAATTCCACTAATTAAAAATGCAGTAGGATTAATTAACCTCATTCAAATTGTCATTGACACTCCTCAGCCATCGCTGAGATTCCTCCACCGGGGAAAGTCCTTTTCCTATGAAGAGGGAAGGTGGGGAAGGAGCGCGTGGGACACTGGGGAGGGGCGGAGAGAATGCGCTAGTGAAGCCAGGAGTGGAAGAAAGTGTGGAGGAAGACTAGAGTGAAGCCTGGCTGACATCAGAATTTACAGAGGGCCAGTTGTGTGCTTACCATTTTTTTAAAAAAAAAGAATTAAAAAAAACAACAACAAAAAACAACCAACGTTTTCTACTCTTCTCCTGGTTCTGTGGGAGGCTTCCTCTGAGGATCCAGACCTGAAGAACTGACGTTTAGGTTATTCATTCTGTTCTGCGGTTTAGTTAAATCTGGGCGTTTAGTGGCTTTTGAAGACGGAGCTGAGCACCCAGAACTAACATGTGGGAAGAGGCACGTCCCGTCCTGGTGGGATGGATGTGTGAGTGGAGGGCGCCGCCGTGCTCGCCTCAGAGCCTCTGTGGGACGCGCGTGCGTGTATCACTCGGCTGAAGCACAAAGCATCCCACCGCAGAGGCAGGACCCACCTCATGCCGTTGAACCCGTGACCCCAGGGATCGTAACAGTGAAATAACCACACACGCTCGACCAGGAGTTAGTCCCTGTTTCTTTTGCTTCTGCCAGGACAACTAGCATAGTGCTAGGCACCTAGCTGGCACCCAGTGAATACATGTGGCTCCCCTGTGCTGTGATTCGAGGCGGGGGGTGCGGAGGGGGAAGATGGGACCCGCAGTGGGTGCTTTGAACCTTGGCAATGAAAAGTCCTAACCAAATGCAGTGTGGGCTTTCATCTACGACAACCCTTGATTCTGTACCCGCTAGCTCGTCTGTAATTGGAAACCAAGGGGATGCTGTCAGTATAACGTGAAGTTCTTGGGCTCTAAACCAGTTTGCTTTTTCCTGGCAATGGGAGCCTCCGTAGTGAAAGTAGCTTTGTGACTTTCAGCTGGAAGGAAAAAAATCCCCCTGTTCAGCAGCTGCACAGGCGGGACCCCCTTCAGCTATATTTTCAGAAAATCAGAAAGAAGCACCTGCACCCAGGGACCCCTCCCCTGGGTGAGAGGTGTGTCTCACCCAAGGCGCTTGGCAGGGGTGGGGGTTGGCAGTTCCTCTTGTGGGGACCTCACCACAGCCACTTACCCTCAGAGCTCATGTCCATCTCTGTGGTCTCTGCACCAGCCAGCGGCACCCACTCTGTGAATTTTCAATATCGCCTAAGGCAGCCCTCTGCCAGGAGGCTTGGCCTCCCTAGGTGGTCCAAGCTTTCTCCCGAAGTCCCAGATATTTTAAAAATGTGTGCTGTGATGCTAAATCTGCACAGGTTCTGAGGTGTCTACCTTTAAACTCATCTCTCCCATAAGCAATGCTAGTTTTCGTCCCATTTTGCAGATGTGTAGGTTGTGATGTAGCAGGAGTGCTTGAGTGTTTGCTGCCCAGGCCTTAGCTTCTGTTAATAAGCGTGCCTCTGCCAGCTGCGTGGCCCCTGCCCTCGTGGGGCAGGAATGTTGACAGCCTTTGTGATTGCAGGTGCTCCAGGAGAGAGGACCACACCCAGCACCTTGCCTGCAGACACAGCTTCCCCACCAGTAACCACTCTCAGACCTGCACACAGCAGCCCTGCTGCCTCACCTCCACGCACCTCCAACTCGACCACCCAAGATGTGGCCTCAGGTTTGACCATGATGCTCTAGGTGTTTTAGGTTCTGGGTAATGAAGTGGAAGCTTGAAACTTTCATGTCGCTCTTTTATTTCACGCCCAATATGACTTGCAGGTTTCCTGTTTTACAAATTTTCACACACTAATACTAAATTAGGCCAAAAACAAACAAACAAAACCTTACCAGTATGCTTTCTCTGAGCGTATTTTATTGTTTATATTATAAAAGTTCATGGCGAAGAAGAGAGATAACAAACTTTAACGTCCTGTAGCCCTGAGATCAAATCCAGCCTCTTCAACTTCCTAGCTGACTTTAGGACAAGCTGCTCATACTTTCTGTGTGTCAGTTTTCCCTTCTGTAAAATGGGTATAATAATACTTATTTTTGTAGGATTGATGTGAGGAATATGTAAGAAGCCAGGTATGAAATGAATAGTACAAAAAGGTAACTGACATCCTTGTTAGTTGTTAAAGTAAGGAGAGTGGTAACAGGATGAGGGGTAGTCTGAGGGGGACTGCACATGTCGTCATTATACCAAGGAATGAAGAGTTTCTTCTCAACTTATACGATGTCTAGTTCCGACTCTTTGCACTCTTAGTCATCCTAAAGGGCCACGTGTAGATCAATCTTTGCCTTACTTTCTTATTTTAAAACCAAGCAAGTGTCGATTCAAACTAGGAGGCCGCCTCTAGCAAAGATTCAGTTAAGAAATTATCTTTACTAGAGTTTGCCCCTCAGCCCTCAATACGACAGAATCATTAACTGTGACCCTCTGTTCATTTCCTTGCAGATGAGCTCAAGTCAACCCTTGCACCATCCTCTCTGGTCACTGCAACAAGCACTATCTCTACAACTGCTCCCACAGCAATAGGTGACCACCTGACCCCCAGTCATGCAGTCACGCACGCCACCACCATGCGCTTGGGACATGCTCACTGAAGGGCCTTCTGTTGGCTTCACCCTGGGCTCTTTCTTCAAGAAGTGCAACTGAGTTGTTGTAATCCTGAGGGCCGTGGAAGGGCACTTAGTCCAGAGCACCGATCCGGTTCCACAGGGCAACGGCCGATGAGATCAGGGCCTGGTGTTACTGCCATAACCTCTGACATCACGGTCACCGCATCTCCCAAGGGTTGTGTACTTTATGAAAAAGCATAGACATGACCAGCTGTACTAGGACTCCTAAGAGTGGGTTTCGGTATTGGTATGAAAAAGGACGGTTCTCTCAGTGGGGCTCTCTGTTCCGAGAGGTCAGTGGCAGAGGAGTGACTGCAGAGCCCCAGACACACACGTGAGGGGCGGAGACAGGGGTGGGGGCCTCCGGGCAGGGAACGAAGGTCTAGGAGGTGGCGGGGTCTGTGGTGGGCCAGCCACGCGGAGCCTGCCAGGGCACTGGTCTTTCCCCCAGGCTCTCCATCTCAAAGACCAGAGCAGCAGAGATCTCTTAGCTTCCTCGAACCACATTTCCAGCCAGCTCTTCCGTTAGATACATACGCTTGCACAAGACAGGTCTCCGTCGGTGCACAGAGCAGCTTGTTATCCTGGGTCTGGTATGTGGGCGAAGAGCTTACGGACGTTAAACCAGGGACTGAAGCAGCCTTTGCCTATCTTCTGATTTTTCCTGTAAACACAGGTGTAAATGGAACTTTCTAGGGGTTATGATTATATAAACCTATTTTGAGCTTAATGAAGGGGAGGAAGACTTTTAAAATGCCTCTGGCTGCACGACTAGTCAGCCACGTCACCAGCCCATAGTCAGAAGTGTGCCAAAGGGTCTTACTGTTGTATTGTCATGATTGTGTTCATTGGGTCCATTCATGGTAAAAATGTTTTATAGCACCTGCTCATTGGTTTACAACCTTTGAAGGTTTGAGACCCAAACATAGGACCAGGCACTGCAAACTCTGTATCATCTGTTAAACCTACCTCAGTAGATTCTACAGTTTATGAGGCTGAAACACTTAAAGCACCCTTCCCCAAAATGACTAGAGCAGAGATATTCTAAAATGCAGTGTTGATAATTTGCCTTCTCTTTTTTTCTCTATTGCAGCTCCTACTACTGCACCGAAGCCACCCTGTGGTAAGTGTGTCTACCTGGGGGCAGCATCCATCACTTTAATGCTTCCCTTCTTCATTTCCAAGACCCCCCAGCAAGCTAAACTCACGGGCTCAAATCTCTCACCAATGATTAGCTCCAGCTCTTAAGAGCCCGGGTCCTTCAGGGCAAGAGGCTTTGATGTCGCATTCAGACCTAGTTTTGAGGACCAGGATTGATAATTACTAGCTAGACAACTTCAGCTGGGGTATTTGTAAAGTGGAATGATAGCAGGTTTGTCTTGGGGTTGGGGGAGGATTCCGTGTAGTGATAAATATGAAGCGGGAATAGAGCCTTCAAGGCTAAGCAAGAAGAAAACGTCTCTCTGTCTCTGTCTCTCTGTCTCGCCGGGATTTGGCTCAAGGCAGATGCTTGAGCACAGTTTGTATCCGCCCTTTTCCCATGTTCTTGCTCTGTTCTCAGTGGGAGCAGAGTTCTTCTTCATGGCCGGAGCTCATCTCTCCACGCGTCTCTAAACCTCACCCTGGCGTCCCTTTGTTCAGTAGCTCTCCGTATATTTAGTGCAGACATCAGCCTTTGTGTGTGTGCTTAATTAATTAATACGATGCTTCATGATCAGGTTCCTCTTGCACTTTTCACTTAGGTAGCATGGAACTACTCATAGTTTTTTAAACATACATTTCTTCCTGCCCTTGTGTTCACCCCTGTTCTCCTTCCTCTATACTTGGAATTCCACCCTCATCTGCCACCTCCCTCCCCATTGATTTTTCTATGTCCTGCTCATATTTAAAAATGCAAACTTAGTTGCTTCCTCTGGAGAGCCTCTCCTGGTCCTGCGGTCTGAACAGATTTCTCTGCCTCTTTGCTCCTGAGCTGTTCTGTGCACCATCTTATCGCGGTGTCTTCTGTGGTTCACGCCTGTGCCTGTCTGCACGTTACATTCCGTGGTTCCAAAAGCGGACGGTTTGTATTCTTAGTGCTTGGGACATCGTCAAGCAAAATAAGGGCTTCCTAATTTTTGTTGCACTAAAAATGAGTGAATGAGTGAGTGTGTGTTGAAAAGATATTTTTACCGGTCAACGGAGCCTGTTTAAATAAAGGGGAGTGTGTGAGGTGACACTCAAAGAAAATGCTTCGGAGGAGTTGTCATCAATACCTTCACACAGGTAGAGGAATATTGTGGCCTCTGCTCTCTAAGTATTGTTCCACGTGTCGGGAGAAGGAGATAATTAGGAGCCACATTTTAGAAAGCAAGGGCAGTGATAGAGCAAGAAGAAGAAATTTGCGAGGTGCGTTGTCCATCTTTGTGCAATGTAACCATTTTTGAGCCCCTGCTAATGAGAGTTTCACACGAGGATCTGGGTTTATGGTGATGATTGACATCAGTGGGATTTTGCTCTCATGGAACTTACAGTCTAGTTAGGAAGGCAAACGTTAATCCAGTAATCATCCAAACACGAACTCACGCACTGGGGTCTGTGATGGGACGGTGTCGGAAAGACAATCATGGAAGAATGACGCTGAGGCGCTGATGTGTCCCTTCTCTTTTTTATGTTCCTGGGGCTATTTTGTGGCTGATTGGATATTTGAAAAAATACATACGAAGGAGTCTGTATTTAATGTAGGTTTATTTGTTCTGAAAAGTAAAAGATAATGCTCGCTGTTTTATTTTCTTTCAGGAGAGTACTATAAAGATATCTCTGTGCACTACTCTCACCAAGACACAGGCATATACACCGCAGAGCTTAGTGTTGGTGGAGCGGAATGTAACTCTCCTGGGTGTGAAAAGCAGCACAAGAGCCTCCAGGCCTGTGAGAAGAAGACCATCAATATATCAGCTCCTTCATGCTCTCCTCCATACGAGTATGTATTGGAGGTACCACCAGGTAATAGCAGCCGATTTCTGTTTGTGTGTTTACAACAGCAGGGCAGTTTTGTGCGTGGCAGGTCCTCGTGGTCACAGGAGTCAGTAGGCGGGGGGACGGGCTGAGGGAAGGATGGTGGCAGGAGGCCGGTGCGGGGACTTCTGCTCTCCTGACCCAGTGAAAGCGGTGACCTAAGAGAAGCCACCCTGCACCTCTTTTACAGAGTGGTTCATTTATTCCACTGAGTGATTCTTTGTAAGCTTTCTTTTTCTCCTCTACGGAATTCAAGTCATATGTATTACTGCTTTTAAATACAAGTGTGTCTAGAGTATCTTGGGGGAAAAACACAAAGATTTGATGTTTGTGGAAAGAACAAAAGTACTTTCACCACAAAAAAAAAAAAAAAAAAAAAAGGAGAGTTACAGTCATGTTAAGGTGATCAGGCTGGTTTTGATACCTAAGCTACTGCTGAGACAGAGGGTATTGAGCCGACTTCAGAGACACTACCTTTACAAAATGCGTTTTCAGAAAGGGATTCAGGGACTGTGTGAATTTGTTGAATTTCTCACATCTTTTTATAATTCCAGATCACTGATTGACTTATTAGCATTTAAATAGGTTAAATGTCTGATGTTTTTGAAAAAATGCTATTTAACGTACTCATTTTTTCTAAATATTGCTGAAGTAAATGATCAATTAAAAACAGAAAATGACAATTAAAAAAAAAGCATTCCCCAGAGGGAAGCCCCCATGCTCTGTGTAATGTCATTCCATGAAAAAAATCAAACAGTAAATGAAAAATTGAAGATATAAATAAGAAAACAAAAAGGAGTGTCTTTTAAAATGTGCAAAAAATGCAATTTTATCTAGATGTTTGCTAGGGGTCCATTTTTTTAAAGTAGCATAAATTCTGAATGAAATGCTACCAATAATGTGTAATGTTAAAAAAAGAATAAACTAAAGAATCGAGAAATGCAAAACCGTGAGAGGTATTAGACTTTGTCAAAAGTAACCTCGATGCTCGCCAGATCCTGCATCACGGATATAATTTCAACGACTGTTTGAGCATAGGGCACTCGTCGTGGTATTAATCATCGATTTTATATCTTTTCCTGTACAGATCCTCAGGATTTTATGCTGAATGAGTGTGTAAAGCCTGAAGATGCAAATACTTCTCTTTGTTTACGTTGGGAAATGAAGAAAAATCTTACTTGTGATCAAAAGAATATTACATATGAATTTAAATGTGGTAAGAACTTAACATTGATCAGAGGAGTTTTTTTTTTCTCTGTAGTGGGAAGTTTTTCTAGATATTATTTAATCCTTCCTTCCTTCCTCCATTCTCTTTTCTTTCAATCTCTCTCTCTCACTCTCTTTCTCTGTCTCTCTCTCTCTCTCTCTCTCATACACACACACACACACACACACACACACACACACAGTCCGTGATACGTTCGAAATCATACTGTATTCTCTATACCACTCAAATTTGCAAAATAGATAAACACTCCACTTGAAAAATAATTTTTGAAATAGCAGTGTCAATTAATTCATAAGAATTTTCTTGGCAACTGTTTTACACAAGGCATTGTTGAAGAGACTATCAGAGAAGAGAGTTATAAAACGTTATGATACACATACTGTTAGCATGAAAGGGAAAACAGCCGTAATTTCATGGGATTCCAAGAGTTTACTCTGTCAGCACTCCATGAACAACATTCATAAACTACAAGAAGACTTAGATAAAAGGAAAGTAGGAAAAGAATAGGAAGTGCTTCTAGGAATATGAATTTGGGTTCATGGAGAGGGGAATAGTTGAGAGAGCATTTCTTTTTAATGATTAATGGTTTAGTAGCTTTTAATTTCTCTTCATCTGAATTTATTGGGATGGAAGCTTCCTCCTTTGGCATAAAGCTATCTGCTAGGTCATATTTGGCCATTCAGACAGACAAACACAGAGGTTGGAGTGTGATACTAGTTGTAACCATCACGTTACGGGGACCACGCGCGGCTCAGACACGGGCAGGGGTGAGGAAAGCAGGAACAAACGTATGGCCGACTGATGATCTAAGCTCTCTATGTGGTAAAGGCTGACTCAAGTGCAATCTCAATGCCTGAACGGGGAACAATGAACTATTGCCTCATTTCATCAGTTCAGTTAGAGACACTCTCAAATTCAGTTCTACTTCCCAATGTTTTCTTTAAAATTGAATGTAGCAAAATCATGCAGTAGTATAGCAGATCTCAGGATCTTTTACTTATTGCTTTGACCGTTTGCGTCGGTTTTCAATCTAATAGATGTTAATTATAGATATAAAACAAAAACGAAATTTAACTATGATATATTGTATTCATATACTCATAGGCAGTATTATTTCTTTTAGGTGAAGCTTCTCAACGTAATGAAAAGAGCAGATTTGAAATGTCAGCGCTTACTCCCAAACAGACTTATCTTTGTAGTTCACATGTATTCTATAATAACCAAAGTTTTACTAGCCGAGAAAAAAATATTACAACAGATTATGGAGGTGAGTATATTACTTACATTTATATGTTAAATTTCTTTGTATATTCTTATGATTCTTTGAGAATCATAGAAAGAGATGTTATGGATTTGGAGAAAGGGTTTCAGAAAATGGCTTTGTGTCCATTTTAAAGTAAGAATTTAGAAGTAAATGACAGAGAATCCAAACCTCCATCACTTTTTTTGCAAACTGTAGGCTGCTGTGAGGTCGTGGTGGAAACGAAACTGTGAGGTAAGTGACATGCTTGTTCCCATGTTTTCCATTTTATTTCCTGTAGCCACGTTCTCTTCTTGGTGTGTCCTGTGTCTTCCACCCCCATTATCAAATCCTGCCTCAGATAGGAGTAAAGGGAGCACAGAAGCTAATAAGACATGGTGGTACAGCTACGTGTTGATGGCAAAATGACAATTGTTATTAGTAAAATGCCAGCAGTATAAATAAAAACAAGACTATTGTAACTAATAACAACTGGAAAATAAAATTCTGGAAAATAATAGCATTTGGAAGATAGAGGGGAGAAGGAAGTGAAAAGTGCTAAAATTTCAGTTGTTTTTAGTAGAAGTAAAGAGATTTCAGTTAAATTTAGAATCTACTGGGAAAATATGTTAACTGTGCATAAGAGAATTTATGAGTAACCACTAAAAACATAAAAGACAGATAAATGGATGGCATTGCATATAAGCAGTAGAAGAAAGGTATGCAATAAACAAAATATACATGTTAAAGGAGGAAAGGAGAAAGAAGAGGAAGGGAAAAGAAGGAGGAAGAAGAGGGAGGAAGAGGAGGAGGAGAGGAGAAAGAAGAAGAAGAAAGAGGGGGAGAGGGAGGGAAAGTAGAAGAAAAAGGTGGTGGGGAGGGAGAGAGAGAATACTAAATAGGAAACAGTAGGTAAAATAGCAGTAACACATCAAAGTATATCAAAAGTCATTATAAATAGAAATGGCTTAAGTTTACCTTTTGAAACAAAGATATTCGGACTTGAAAAAAGACAAGACATATTTGGGGGGAATTTCTAGCCTTAAGTAAGATCAAGTGATATTTTATGGGAACTTTTATCACTTTGCTATCTATTGAGTGAAAATCGGAGTGCTTGGAAAAGAACTAGAAAACAAATACAAAGATAGTAGAAAAGAGAAAAAAAAGTTTAGAGTACAGATTATTGAGAGAAGGAACAAACAAAAATAGCAAGAAATTATTAACTAATTTAAAGGCTTGGTTTTGAGGAGAATAATAAAATAGACCTCATGTTCACATAGAAACCTGCACATGGATGTTTATAGCAGCTTTATTTATCATCGCCTAAACTTGGAAGCAACCAAGACGCACTTCAGTAGGTGAATAGTAAATAAACCGTGGTCCATCCAGACCATGGAATATTATTCAGCACTAAAAAGAAAAAAAGCTATTAAGCCTTGAAAAGACATAGAGGAACCTTAAATGCATATCCCTAAGTGGATAGAGCCAATCTGAAAAGGCTGCATACCATGTGGTTTCACTATATGGTATTCTGGAAAAGGCAAAACTATGGAGACAATAAAAAGACGAGTGGTTGCCAGGAGTTGGAGGGGAGGGAAGGATAAACAGACAGAACACAGAGGATTTTAGGGCGGTGAAAATACTCTGTATGATACCATAATAATGGATACATGTCATGTAATACATTAACCCAAATCCATTGAATATACGACATCAAGAGTGAACCCTAATGTAAACTGTGGACTCAGGTGATAATGATGGTCAGCGTAGGTTCATAAATTATAACATAAGTACCAGTCAGGTGGAGGATGTTGGTACCACTCAGGTACAGGGGATGTTGTGCATGTCTCTGTGCCTTCTCCTCAATTTTGCTGTGAATTCAAAAATGCTCTAAAAAAGTAAGGTCTTAAAAATCCCACCATTATTGACTAAGATTTGTTCCAGTAATGCAGGAATCATGCAGCCTTTGAAAATAGCAGCTTAACCATTTTATATGTCATTTTATTCAGGGAAGAGGGGAAATTTTTCAAGACCATTGCAAAAGAAGCTGCGTTCTTTAAAGCAAACAAACAAAACCAAAACCAAAAACAGAAACAACTTTTGTTAGTTCACCTACCATATGATTCACCCATGTAAAATATAGAAGTCAGTGGTTTTGAATATATTTATAGTTGTAAATCATCACCTGAATCAACTTTAAAACATTTTAATTACAGCAGGAAAAAACCCCACACAAAAAAACAAACAACAACAAGAAAACTGGTGTCTGTTAGTAATCACTTCCAAATTCACTTCTGCTCCCATATCTAGGCAATTAACAGCTTCCTTTCTGCTTTGATGGCTTTGCCTTATATGGACATTTCATATAAATGGAATCATATAATATGTTGTCTTTTGTGACTGGCTTCTTCCTCTACATTGAAGTTGTTTCCAGTTTTTGGCTATTATGAATAACACTGCTATGAACATTTGTGTACAAGTTTTTGTGTAGATATATGTTTTCATTTCTCTTGTGTTTATCCCTAGGATTGAAATATATGGAAACATTATGTTTTTCATTTTGAAGAACTGCCAGTCAGTTTTCCAAACTAGCTGCATCATTTTACATTCACACCAGTGATGTAGAAGTGTTCTAATTTCTCCACATCTTCACCAACACTTATTATTGTCTGTCTTTTTTATTTTAGCCATCCTAGTGGGTGTGAAGTGGTATCTCATTGTGATTTGAATTAAAGATTAATGATTTTGAGCATAGCTTTAGGTATTTATTGGCTATTTGTATATGTTTTATCATTATTTGCCCATTTTTAAAAGTTGGGTTATTTTTTATTGAGTTGTTAACAGTTCTTTACATATTCTAGACACAATTCAGATGTATGACATGCAAATATCTTCTCCCATTCTCTGGGTTGTCTTTTTACTTTGTTGATAGTTTTTGAAGCTTATAAGTTTTGAAGCTTAAATTTTGATGAAGTCCAATTTATTAAATTTTACCTTTGTTACTCATGCTTTTGATGTCACAACTAAAAATTCATTGCCAAATCCAAGGTTTTGCAGCTTTATCCCTACATTTTCTTCTAAGAATTTTATAGTTTTAGGTCTTAAAATTAGCTCTATTAATCCATTTGAATTAATATTTGTTTATGATATGAGGTGAAGGTCCAATTTCATTCTTTTGATGTGGGTATCAGCACCATTTGCTGAAAAGACTATTCTTTTCCCATTGAATGTTCTTTTCATCCTTGTAAAAATTGATTAACCATAATGGTGGGCTTATTTCTGGACTCTTCCATTCCATTAATCTACACATCCAATGCCAGTACCACACTGTTGGTTACTGTTGCTTTGTGTAAGTTTTGAAATCAGAAAGTGTGAATCCTTCAACTTTGTTCTTCAAGATTCTTTTGGATATTTGATGTCCCTTGAAATGCCATGTGAATTTTAAGATCAACTTGTCAATTTCTACACAGAAGCCAGCCAGGATTCTGATAGGGGTTGAGTTAAATCTGTATATCTATTTGCAGAGTATTGCCATCTTAACAATGTTAGTTTTCCAGTCCATAAATATGGGGTGTCTTTCCATTAACTTAGGTATTCTTTAATTTTCTTGAAAAATGTTTTGTAGTTCTCAGTGTGCAAGTCTTATAGTTCTCTTGTTAAGTTCATTCCTGGGTTTAAATTTATTCCTGATTATAATGGTGGTGTTTTCTTAATTCCATTTTCAGACTGTTCATTGCCAGTGTGTAGACATACAATGGACTTTTCTGTATTGATCCTGAAATCTGCCTTGTTGCCGAAGTGGTTTATAAATTATAATATTATAGGATTTTTGACAGAATGTACTAAAGTGATTCTGAATTTCACATGGAAGGGATGAATAGCTGAGACTAAGGCAGCTTCCCAAATCCATGTCTCCCAATAATCCTCGAAAACAATTCAAAACCACAGGAAGGAAAATAAAACTACAGAAGCACTATGTCCTCAGCATAACTAGGAAAATTTAATACTTTTTGGATATTAAATACTAAAATAGTACAGTCTTTATAAATCACTGTAACAAGATAGAGATCCCAGGAAAAAAGTTTTTTGGTTTATAAAAGTGCAAAGGCAATTCAGTGGAGGGAAGGATTTTTTTTCTTGGGTTATTTATTTATTTGGATATTTATTTGGTTATTGGATTCTTTTTTAGTTATCCCTATAGATAAAAAAACACACCAGCCATTAGCTCTCAACAAACACAAAAATTAACTCAAAGTGGATTGCAGACCTAAACACTAAAGCTAAAACTATAAAATGTCTAGACAAAGACATTAGAAAAATCTTTGCTACTTTACATAAGTAGTAGTTCCTTAGATGGACACAAAAAAGCAAGAATCGTAAAAGAAAAACATCTAGAAATCAGACTTCATAAAAATTAAACATTCTTACTCTTTGAATAAAGTCACTAAGGAAATAAAAAAGCAATCTATACATTGTGAAAAAATATCCACAATTAATTTTTTCAACAAAGATGGTTTTGCGAGAACATAGAGAACTCTTCCAAATACAAAATAAGACATCAAGTAACCCAGTTAAAAGTGGGCAAACATTTGAGCCTATGCTTCACAGAAGAAGATACACAAATGGCCAATAAGCACATAAAAACTTTCCCAATACACTAGCCAGCTGGGAAATGCAAATTAAAACAAAAATGAGACGCTGATGACATTACACACCAACTAAAACGGCTAAAATGAAAAAGACTGACAATACTATTGGTGAGAATGCAAAGTGATAACCCAGAACTTTCACTCCAGGTATTTACCAAAGAAGCAAGGACATGTTCTTTCCATAGAAAGACTTCTACACAAATATCCATAGTAGATTCTCTCATAGTTGCCAAAAGCCTGGAAACAACGCAAATGTCCACCAACAGCTGGATGAATAGATGAAATGTGGTCTATCCTCACAATGGAATACTACTCACGAGAAAAAGAACTAACTACTGACACATACAGAAACATGAGTTAATCTCCAGAACGTTTTGTTAAGGGCCATATGCTGGATGTAAAAAAAGTGCTCACTGTTTGATTTTATCAATATGAAATGAAAGAAAAGACTAATTTAATCTGTAGTAGCAGAAGGCAGTTCAGAGGGTGTTTGGGGGTGGGCAAGCCATCTGCATGGACTGGGAGGTGGTGCAGAAGAACTTCCTTGGTTCGATAGAAATGTTCTATATCTGATTGTGACGCTGGTTATATCGATGCGTGTATTTGTCGAAACTCATCCAACTATGCCCCAAACGGGTGTGTCTTCATGTAAGTTATACCTTGTAGTTTTGATTTAAGCATCTATTACATTCTTCACCTCAAGTTCTGATGACGAGTTACTGGAAGGGATGACAAGTGCTACTCCAGTATTGACTGTTAACTTCATCAGCCCTACCAGTGACAGATTTCCAGCACAGGGATATCTAGGCAGCCCGAGGTAGCTGGACAATGCTATACCTGAGAGGAAGAGGGGGTTTTCATATCTCAAGTCAGTGGAATGCTTAAGTTCCACAATGCCACCCTGGAGTGACACTTACTCTGTTACATGACCTCTAAAACAAACTTAATAAGGCCAGATGTCTTTCTTTTAATTTCATCAATTCATAATTAATCAAAATATGGCTATTAATAACACGTGCTAATAATGTGAAGAATGTTTTCTCCATGCCTTGTTTTTCATATTTTATATTCTTATTCTTTCAACAGATCCAGGAAGCCCTCAGAATATTAGTTGTCATCACAAAACGGCACATGAAGCACAGATTACCTGGGGACCGCCTCCAAAGTTTTTTAATAAATTCATTCTTTGTTGGAATGATTCAGGTAACTTGCATAGAGTTTAATTCCATATCAGAAAGGATAAATCAAAACTTGGAAAGCACTAGCTAGTGAGCCACAGAGTTCTCTACATAGCAGCCGTGATGGGCATCCTGTACACCTTGATTTTAGAACTACCTCCACTGACTACGGGCTCCCCAGCCTCTGAAATGACTAAAGTTCTGAACATCCCCAAGACTTGCTTTTTTTCTTGATCTTCTTAGTTCTAATCTTTACACTCCAAAGCCCAGAGAAAGAAAATCTCTGGAAGATAATATTCATGTCTGTCTTCCAAATGTTATGTAAGGGAGCTGCACTGGTTTGAACTCATTATTCTGGACCACAAATGACTTCCAGAGCGTGCCCCAGTTGCTGTACAAAAAACTGGGTGAATAAAAATGAACATATGATCATTTAGCCACGGAGTTTGATGGCAGGTAGAACCTTGGAACGTAGTTCTAGCTAGCATTAAACTTCTACAGAAAGAAAGGCAGTCTAAAAAATGTTATGACTAGTTCAACCATTGGCCTAGTCCCTCGAAATGAGACACTATTTAATAGAACAGACATCTCCTGGAAGACGTAAAGTAGCTACAACACTTGTAGAAAACAGTGGGGACCGTGGACCACCTCAGAACAGACTCAGCACTTGCAATAGCCCATTTGTCCATCCTTTACCTGTAGCTTAAAGTAGTATTGAGCTGGATATCTCACAGAAATTCCACCCGTTTGTTTGGTGAGTAGGAACCACACATAAATCTTCAAATTTCGAAAAGCAGAAAGCCACTTATCTTCAGTGAGTTGTTTTATATTTTGATAACATATTGTTTTTGCTGATTGTTTGAATCTTAATAATCAAACTACTAAAGCAAAGTTAAACACACATGGAGTTTTCAAATAAGCATAAGAAGACTCAAATTCTATGGAGAAGAAATACATGCAATGTATTTGAGGTTATGGGAATTCGAAAAGTTATGTCTATGAGAAAGGAAAAATGGAAATTATGGAAAGACAATCAGATAGTCTGCCTCACTGGGCATCTCTCATACAGACTTTCTTTGCTTGGTTTCTGTGTGAGCACATTCGTTGGTTTTCTTTTCTCTTTTCTGAATCGTCTCACTATCCCTTTCTGTATTCCTCAGTTTCTACATTCTCTCTCTACTATAGAGTAGTTTGTATGCCAGAGTGTGTGGTGGTAATTTATGCAGCAATGCTTCTTTGTATTCTATACCATTTGAAAAACCTGTATTTGAATAATGAGGCTTAGAAGGATGTAATGCGTTAGTTATTGCAGTCAGACGAGTGTTTGTTTGTTTGCAATGAATAAGCTCCTTCTTATTCAGGGCTACCCAAATTTATGACTCTTCAAATATAACACACGAACAGAATGGGTGGGGAGGCAGGGGCAGGCAGGCAACATCAGGCTCTGTGTGTCCTCTTCTCCAAAACTTGCTTGGTAACGAACTGAATCCAGTCTCCACTGTGTCTCGTGCACTGCTCCGCTCAAAGGGCCCTTTGGAACCAGCTCACCCCCAATTCTCTGTCTCTCGCTGCCACAAGACTCCACTGCTGGGAAGAGGAGTGTGCTCTGTCTTGTCCTCTGGTTCATCGAGAGCACAGATCATGAGATCCTCTTCTGTATTATCAAAGTCATAGAGAGTTGATCAGAGTATAGCATTGTTAGAACAATTCTTTCAATTACTCTCATTATTTCAAATAAAATCACTATTAAAAATCCACAGGAAGAAAGTCAATGAACTCTTATGGCAGTTTATATTATTTTTAATTAGGTGCATTGCCCCCTTTTTTTAAGAGAAAAATTACCTCTTCTTTTGGGAGGTGGTGCTGCAAAACCCTTTGGGGATCAGCGGGTTTATATTACTTGGCACAGTGTTCAGGAAGATACTCTAGAGCAGTTCGGACTGAGCAGTTGTTAGTGGATTTCCTGGGGTATTTGCTAAAAAAAAGGTGACAAGTGAGGAAGTTGCATCTGTCTAGCCATTTCCAGTGCAACGGGCATGACTTGAAACTAGGCGTGTCCCTGTTGTCCTCAGGAAAGCCGAATTTCAAGCACTAAGTCTAATAAGTTCTTTACTTGTGCCGTTCGACCTATGCTTCTGACCTCAGAGTCCTGAGGAAAGGTGTTCAAGCACATAGAGGAGGCAGAGGTGTTCAACATATAAAGTATGTTGGCTTTTCAACCAAAGCTTGAAACCCTTGGCAACTGGAAATGAACATTCCAAACCATTTTTCTAAGCACTGAACACTTTAATTCCCCAAACAGCAATATCTTTTGAAAAATGTGCTTTTCAAAATTAAATCGACAATTTGATTTTGTCATGTTGGTTAGGATGAAAGAGTCACAGAACAATGTAAATGAAACATTTTGATGCAGAGTGGTTGTAAGGCTACGTCCACAATCATACAAAATTAGGTCACTGAATGGAAGCCAGATGGACCTTGAGAACAGCACCTTGACCTTTGGATTGTAGCTGAGTCAGGAGCTGATCCTTGTCCCGACAGCCGGACCCCATATAAGCAGCTGGCAGGAGCTCTGAGTTGGGGGTGCGCCTGCCCCTCTCTGTCCTCAAGACAATTCTCACTAGGGACAGCGTGGCTGAGCTGGCAGGCATAAATCAATTAACTCTGGTCTTGGGGATTTCTGAGAAAACAGACACGTAAGCAGGCTAGAACAGACACTTTATCTCACTCAGCGTTTAGCATCCTGTGGTGAGGTAGAGATATTACTCTAATCTCCATGTCATGGATAAGTAACTGAGACAAGAAATTAGCACGTGCTGAATCTTTACTTACACTGTTTCTGCACGTTCATTGGCACATCCCGCTAGACCAGGGAATTCTAGTGTCCAAGAGCAGGGAAAAGCTTGGCCCCACTGCAGACCTTCCTCTTCTCCCCCAGACAAGATGCACAGTGCTGAAGGGCAAAGCATGGCCTCTGGGACCTCGGTGCCCGCGTTTCACACTGACTCTGTTCTTCCTTTCCTGTGAGATTGTGGACAGATTGCTAATGTCTCTGTGGCTCAGTTTTCTCATCTGTAAAATCGGATGATATCCGGAGTGCCAACCTATAGGGCTGTGGCAATGGCGAATTAATTCATGTAGACCACTAAAGACGTGCCTGGAACCCAGCACCATCTGTTCATTGCTTTTATCCCTACCGGTATTATTAGTGGTGTTGCTGTAACATGCGTTCTCTCTAACCTTCTTTTAACCCGTCTTTCTTGGTGGCGCTTGACTACCCAAAAGTAGTCAGTGGCTAGTGAGTGTTCAACTTAATGAGTGCTAAGTCATCTGCGTAAGCAAGGTCCCACGTCTCCTACCCAGCCAGAGTGTGCCACCCTACTTGGGCTTCTGCCTAAACTCAAATGCTCCTCTTCCCTTTGTAAAATTTTCTTTCCTCCCTTGCACCTACTCAGTCTCACTCGTCTTTCAATGAACAGCTCAGATCCTACTGCCAGCATGAAGCCTTCCCTCATTGCTTCAGCTGCCGTGAATCATGGTGCTCAGATGAATAGGGCAGAAGAGACCTAGTTATTGGTGATCGAATGGATCTTGCACCTGAAGTGTATAACAGTGGCTCATAACCAAAGCTCAAAGTTTGGAGATTAAGTATCAGAACGGTTTGCTAAGGTATCAGGAGATAGACTTTCATACTATCCACCATGATCTGTGTTTTCTCAGAAAGAAAAGAGACCGTCTTTACCGATGTGCGTGAACTTATCAAATATGTTAGGTAGCAAATTAATTATATGAAACCATCATGTTTGAATATCTGAGTTTAATCACATTTGCTCAGTGCATTTGCTGATAATTGTATGTATCTCTGAGCACCAAGGATGTTTTCATTTCTCAATCACTCAGTTTGAAGTCAGCTTGGAATGATTTACTGTAGACACTAAATTAAATATGTGCTAGTCCTGACTTTTGATGACTTAATAAATGTTTCCACTTTTTCCCTTGAGGTTCAGTACGCCACACTCTGGAAAAAAACATTACCACATACAACCTGACAAATCTGAAACCTTATACACGTTATAAAATAGAATTACGTGCCTCCGTCGAGGGAAAAGTGGAGCGTAAGGGAGATGTGACAACATGTACACTTCAGACAGAAGCAACAAGTAAGTTATAAGCTTTAATGCTTTTCTCTGTGAACGGCAAGGAGCAAAGGCGAAACCGTTTTGTGTCCAGCACACACACCTTTATGCTGCATTTGGGAAACACATTGACGTGGCACATTTGTTCACAAAAATTTAACATTCAATGATTTGTTTTGCTATGCATATTTAAAAAAACATTATTTATTTATTTATTTTTATTGGAGTAGATTTGATTTACAGTGTGGTGTTCATTTCAGGTATACAGCAAAGTGATTTGGTTACACATATACATGTATCTATCCTTTTTCAGATTTTTTTCCCATTTAGGTTATTACAGAGATTGAGTAGAGTTCCCTGTGCTACACAGTAGGTCCTTGTTGGTTATCTGTTTTACATGCAACAGTGCATGTGTGTTAATCCTAACCTCCTATCCTATCTCTCCCCCAGACACACCAATTTAAAAACTCTCATGTGTACAATTGATAAGAATTGAGGCAATTAAGTCCCTAACCAACTTAGATAAGAATGCATTATCTGTCGTTTTCTTTATGGTCTAGACATATCGACTGCCATCAGACACCGGAGAACACCTCCCTCACAGGCATCCACTTGCTGACCTCTGCTTGCATGACCTCTTGAAACAACATTTTGTCAGCGTTTTCTTCTCTGTTACAATGAACTAGCTACTATTTTATTTTATGTCACATTTTACGTTCATTTGGCTCTTGCCTCCCATGGGATAGCTCCACGGATTTCAGGTCCAAAGCTAGACCCGTCTCTGGGGTGAATGGGACCGCCATGAGGTCAGGGCAGAAGAAGTGCCCTCTTGTGGGGCAACAGCTATGGCTCCAGAGACCCTACGTGGCACCAGGCTCACAGAGAAAAGTTTCCCTGTTCAGGGCTGGATGTAAAATGCTCGTAATGTCACTTAAGTTCTGGTTTCAGAAGTCCAGGTCCTCAAGCGTTGTACTTTTGCTATTTTTCTGAATTTCTGTGCTATCACAGAAACAAAGACGATTTTTGCTGCTGAAGAACCCAGCCAGGTATCACCAGGGTCATGTAAGCATTTCCACAAGGAGCACCTGGATTCTCGTAGGCCTTTGGGGTTTCCTAGGCACCCCCTCTTCCCTCCCTGCCCCACTTTTTCTCTAGGTTTTACTTCTACACACTCTCTTTGGGGGAATTGCAAAAAATCTCATGGTTTCAAGTACAACATATATGCTAATATTCATTGGACGAATGTATAATTTATTTTCAGATGTTTTCTTACAGCTTTTTGGTGTATGTTCTGTCCTAACTTCCCCATTCATAACCCCCAAATAGGCACTAAACTAGTTTATGTTGTACACATATATTGTCCAGTAATTTAAATGTGCATTTACCAAATGATTAAAGTAACACATCTTTATTTTGATAGATGCAAGTGAGGTCAGGAACTTACGTGTTTCAAATAAGAAGGATAATGAAATGACTGTGACGTGTGACCTTCCTGAGCACTTGAATGGCCCCAAAGAAGGGTACTACCATTTGGAAATCAAAATTGGACTTAACACTGTTGACAAGCAAGAAAAGAAAACCTGCAATTTCGTTCTAAACGGTCTTCAGTATTTAACAAACTATACATTTCTGGTAAGATTACAGTTTCTATAATCACTACAGAACTGATATGCGTTATGTGATCATTCTGCAGTGCTTACATAATACTAAGAGCAGGGCTCACACAGGCTTGAGAAGAGCTAAAGTACTGCTCCTGTGTCAAGAAACACAGTGTTTTACGCACAAATTATTATTATTTGTTAATAATTATCGATTATGACCTGGCCACATCTTTTATTCATCTTGGCTGCTCATCTTCACTAATGTGACTTTTTAAATGACAAACATTTTTTTACAGGTACTTTGAGATTAGAAAATAGCAGAAATATGAGGGTGAGTCAAAACTTACCCGCATGCTGGCTGTAGAATTTATTTTAATTGACTTCTAGAAAAGACAAATACATCATTTTTCAACATAATCTCCTGCTTTTCAAATGCACTTTGTCCATCTGTCGACAAGCTTTCTTATTCCCTCCTTAACAATGTTTTAGGCTGAGCTGCGAGCCAGGAATGTACCGCTGTCTCCATGTCTTCACGTGGACGGGCGTCCAGCTCCTTCTTGATGGCTAACACTTGTGCGACCTTCTTTGAACTTCTCTATCCATTCATACACACTTCCTCGAGACAAAACACTTTCTCTACACTGTGCACAAAGTTTTCGATAAATAATGGCACCAGGTACACCCTCAGACCACAAAAAGCAAATCACTGCACGCTGCTCTTCTTTCGTGCAAATCACAAGTGGGGCATCCATTTTTGCTTGCACCGCAGTTACAAATGAGCTGATGTAACACGTTCACACCTGCACAGCAGTGACTGGGGAGACAGTAGCCTTGAACCAAAAGCGCTGATAAGACAGTGTGGCCAACAGAAGTTTTAATATAACTGGAGTGCGGATAATTTTTTACTCACCCTCGTAAATGTGAAGAAATAGTAGTGTACACAGAGAGTTAAAAGGCTCACCCATAAGCTTGCTGTCCACCGATCATATTTTGTGTATATACTTGTAAAATGGGAAAACTCAGTCTTTTCCTCCTGATCTAGGGGAAAGCCTCACTTCATTCTATCTCCTGTGTGTTTCTTTCCTATTAGAAACACAGGGAAGCATTTCCAAAGAAAACTGGACACCTGAAACACTTCGCTTCTGATAACTTGTAGTCACCAAATGTGTGAAGGTTTTTCCTCTCGTCCAGCAAGTATCTGTGACACTAGCTGGGTGTCCTATAATTTAATTCAATTTCAACACCATCTGCCCAGAGATAGCATCAGATTCCACAGGTTAAGGGCTCAATCCCATGAGATCGGTCCCACCCTACTTCAGAAGACAAAATGACAAGTAGGAAGTCCCCGCCACTTTGTAGCTCCATTTGGCTACAAATCAGGGGTTCCCATGACCCCCTTCTTTGGGTTTGATTAATTTAGTGAGGAAACACAAGGGTTTCTGGAGCTCTGTGTCAGGAATGGGAGGCAGAGACCCGTGTATATTTGCCATTTGCTCACAACTTCCATAATATGAGCACTGTGTTTGATAAACTGCATGTTTCGTAAATCACTATGTCATGAACATTTTTCCATGTAAAATATTCTGCTACTATATAATTTTTAATGGTTTCATAAGATTCTAATCTATGGCTTTATCACATTCTAATAAGTATACCTGTTGTAGCCTCTTTTAAAAATAACAATCCGTAAACACTCTTATTGGGAAATAGCAACATCTTGGAATAAGTCTTATTCCTAGAAATGAATGTATTGGGTCAAAAGGAATTTACATGTAATTTAAGATTTTTCATGATCATTTTTTCCCTCTGTGGAAGTTACTGAACCACCCTTCCCATGGCAATGGGCGAAATGACTGCTGGAGAATCTCACCAACACTGGGCATGCCTTTTTCCTTTGATGTTTAGTGGGTGAAATACGGTATTAGCATCTCCTTTTCTTTTTGTAGGTTTTCTTTAGTTACTGTTGAGAAATATAGTTTTTTTATTTGTCTTATAGTAATGTACTCTTTGCCTCCTTTGTCCAGTTTTCTTTGGGAATGCTTCTTGGATATTAATATCAAACTCTTTGTCCTATGACTTGCAAATTTGTTTTCAGTGTATAGTTTGCATTTTAGTTTTCTTTGCAGCACTTTAAATCATACACAACTTCCCCTTTTGTTTTTGTTCAGCCAGATCTCTCACTTTTATTTCTGGTTTAATGGTAATTTCCATAGTTGACTATGTAATGTGATGTTGAGAACTGACTTCATATTCTTATCACTTAAAGAAATGTTTCGGTATACATAAGCTTTCTTGTTTTGGTTTGTTTTTAAGCAGAAATGTAGGTTGGACTTTATCAGATGTTTTTTATGTACTATGTTAGGTGATGCCATGGTTGTGATGCGATGGTGTGCTTTGTTTATGTGGTGAATCACAGTGATAGGTTTTCTAATGCTGAACCAATGTCATATTTCAAGGAAAAACCCGCTGTCAGTGTGTGTTGCTCCTTTAAAGTATTATTGAGCTGAACAGCTTAATACTTTATTAAGTCTTTATGAATAGACATTCACAAATGAGGTCATTGAATACATGGGTAGAGGCAATGTTGGCATAGGTGGGGGCGTTCACCATTCTTGTTATACTTGGGTATGAAGGTTATGCTAACCTGATAAAACACGTTGGAGACATTTTCCTGTTTTTCTGTGGTTTATAACTTTAAATAATACAGGAATGATTCATTCACCAAAAAAAATGTGTTTTAGTCCCTTGAACACAGAGGGATTCTTTGAGAACCGTTTACGTTTTCTTTCACTATTACTATTCTTTTCAGGTATTTTACCCTTCCTGAGTGAGCGTACCACTTATATTTTCCCAAAGGATAGTCCATGTTACCACCTATCATTGTACATTTCACCTCACCTCCCTCAGCACCCAGGAAGTTCCAGGCACACTGGCTTCCTTTTCATTTCTCAAAACACTCACGTTTCACTCTCTTTTAGGCACTGTGCTCAGTGCTTTTCTCTCTTTCTAGAACTTTCTTCTCCCACTTGTCAATCATGATAAGCTATTCTGGAAACATACAGGTAAACACTGTATTAAAATGCAATCTTAGCATTCAAATTAGGAGACAGTGATTCAGTTTTCTGTTCTCTTCCTCACTCTTGTCTTCTTCACTGCATTTCCCATAACTTGTCTTCATGTTTGTCTCAGAATCCACTGCTGCAGTTATGCTTTCATGAGGGAGCAATCTTTAGCCTTATTCCTCATTGTGCACTCTGGTTGATAAATTAATGCAGTTGTTTTTTATAATTGTTAATGTATTTCTTTTATTGTAGGCTTATTTTGATATTCTGCTAGTTTGGGCATTGAAAGTGATTTTTGACCATTTATTTCTTTTCTTTTTTATTAACTAAAAAAAAAAATTAAAGCTATGGATTGTCCTTTGGTAAAATTTTGACTCTATCCCATGTCTGTATTATTTATCACTAATTTCTCAATAACTGACATAAAATTTAGCGAGTTGGTTTTTAAAGTAGATTGTTTATGTTATTGATATTGTCTAAAGAGCATGTAATTGTAATTTGGAGGCATTTTTAATTTATCTTTTTGTTTTAAAGAGACTGTCTACATTTCTGATTTCTGAATTTTTTTATTGAAATTAATTATTAGTTTATAAAAGATAATTGGCTTTTACAATTTCTGCCCTTTGGAATTTACAGTATTTTTTACAGCTCAATGTGTGATAAATATTTATGACTATTCTGTGAGTACTGGGGAGATTATATACCCTCCATAGGGTAAAAGCTTAAATATTAGATATATATTTTCCAGATTTATCATTAATCTCTTTGAATGATACTATTCAGATCTATTTTTGCTTCAGTTGTCATAGGGTAAAAGCTTAAATATTAGATATATATTTTCCAGATTTATCATTAATCTCTTTGAATGATACTATTCAGATCTATTTTTGCTTCAGTTGTTTTTTTGCTGAAGAGTCTTAATGCTTTCTTGCTCCTTGCAGTTTCCCTTGTATATCTAAATAGTTTTGCTTTATTGTGTTCATTTATTTTGAACTACTTATGTCTATACTGTAGATTTTACCGTGTCATCAATCTTTATCATTTTAACCCTTGTGAACTAAGCATCACTTGAATATAAATACTGTGATTCTTATATTATATTGTTTCCACTTAGCCTTGAAAATTTTTTGTACATTTTATGTATAACTCTTATAAACAGTATGCAGTAGAATTTCCTTTTTAAAGAAATGTGAAGATATTAGCCTATTAATAGGGAATCAATTTTAAATAATGAACATTTTGAGATGTTGGATTTTATTCCTTCATTTTCACTCATTCTTGCTGATTATAACTGTTAGTATTGTTATTATTCCTAAGTGGGCTAAGATTTATTTTTATCTTTTTCACTGGTTAATATTTTCTTTAAAACATTTTGGTAAAAAAGTATTGACATAATCTTGAAGTTTCAACTTTAAAGTTAACCAGTTTATTTTTTTATGAAAATGAATAACAGTGTATGATAAATATGTGTGTGTTATATTGTGATTCATAAATTTACACTAGAAACTGTTTTCTCTTTTATTACTGAAATTCAGGTCTATTTTGACAATGGGATGCGTGGTCTTCCAAACAGTATTTCAGAAGCAACATCTTGTAAGTCATTACTTGACTATTTATTATATTTATATCAAATATATATTAGCACTTACAAAGCTTTATTATTTTACATTCATACTCATATTTAACTATTAAAATTTTAAATTATATATTTTCCATAAACATTATATTTTAAGTTTTGTGAACAAAGAGATATACAGGTGAACACCCCCTTAAGATATAGTATCTTAAATTCAAATTAGGATATTATATTATTAAAAGATTTCATAAAATAATTCATGGAGGATTTATCTGCATAGACTGATATTATGGTTATGTTTACAGCGTTTCTTCATGTTAGTAACAGGCACTTACGCTCTGTGGACTGATTTAGAAATTGTCACCTTATTTCATCCTGTCCCTCAAGTGTATGCTGAGCAGAAGCAGCGTTACCTACAAATCTGTGCCGATTTGCCCAGCTGAGCTAGGATAAGCCTTCCCTAATAATGATATGGCTATTTAATGTTTTGTCATTAATATTTAAAAATATTTTAATGAAAATGTAGGTGCATGTAGAAAAAGTCGCTTAAATTAAAACATCATTATAATAATGAAAATAACAGCTGCGTGTCACCACTCCTCGCCCGCTGTTCCGCTCTCCAGAATGACCACTGCTCACCATCTCTGTATTCGGTTTGCCTTATAGTTGCCTCAGTATGTGAAAACAATATAGTCTGATGCTCTTTATAGAGTTATTAATATTGCTTACTGATCTGAGCCTGCGGAGGAAGAAGACAGCACACTGCTTTAAGTTTTCTCTACTTGTTAGCTTTGTAAGTTAAATTAAGTTAAATTTAAAGCTCCAGGTGCCGTGTTACCAAGCATAGGCTCTTTCTGACGTCACCTTGCCACTTCTCCATCTTTGTGAACTACCCACACACACACGTGCACGATCACTAATGCTTCATTTTCCCAAGTCTATCCAAAGAGGGAAGATATGAAAACAGCTTATTTTCCAAACTGCTTTACTAAGTTCCATATAAAGTTTTAGTTCTTTCTGCTCAGATTTATAAAATAAAAGCTCCTAATGTGAAATGCCGAGCAAATTCAGCCAGATATCTTTGACTTTATTTCCATATACTTTTCTTAGCCCTTACAATAACAACAGCTTCATTGAATTTTTCTGATTATGTAAATACGTAATTTATAGCAGCAGCACCTATTCTTTGGGGTCATCGACTCCACTGGACATTTCATACTCCTATCCTAATAAGCCAGGCCTGGCACCATTTCACTTAGAGAGACACAGAGCAGGACACAGCCAGCGAGGGGTCTGGCCAAGAAGACCTTGGTAGCATTGCCCACTGCAGTTCGGGCACTAGGAACTCCTCGACCCTCTGGAGCAGCGGTCCCCAACATTTTTGGCACCAGGGACTGGCTTTTGTGCAAGACAGGTTTTCCATGGACAGGGCGGGGATGGTTCAGGTGGTAATGTGAGCGACGGGGAGTGAGGGGCGGCGGCAGAGGAAGCTTCGCTAGCTCAGCCGCTGCTCCCCTCCTGCTGTGCGGCCCGGGTCCTGGCAGGTACCGGTACCGGTCCACGGCCTGCGGTTGGGGACCCCTGCTCTAGAGGCAGCTGAGATGTAAGAATGAGGCCACACGTGCGGGAGCGACCCTGGCTTCAAAGCCTATGTTCAGAAAGGAACCAGTATTTCCTATAATAATTCCTCGGGCATAGCTGCCAGATGTGCCCGTGGGGATGTGCCCAGTCACAAGATGTGCCAGGCTCAGTGCACTCAGGGAAGTCGAGGCTGGGGCTCTCCACCAGGACACCGTCGTTTGTACATAACCCTCCTGGTCCAGATGCGGTTTGGAAATCGGGGATTGTGTTTACATCAGCAGTGTTGCCAGGTAACACAGCTACTATTCCATCTTCATCATATTTCCCCTTCAGTGGGGCCAGAGGGTTATCCCCATGCTCCTTTTTTTTCCCCCATAAGACAGAAAAAGTATTAACTCTTTGCTAACAGCAGCATTTTCATAAGAGATAAATAATGTCACATTTTAATAGTGACATCTTCTCCAGGGGAGGTCTTGGGCTGTGAATTACAAAAGCACAGCTGTTAGAAATGTATCACTGAGTTTCCCTGGTATCACATTCCATCATCTGCATTTTGACAGCTTTCCCAATTGAATTCCTGAGGTCCTTTTCTTCTGGAACTCTCTCAGGGTAAGACTCAGCTGTCAGCATGAAATTTTCCTTCCTCAGTTTCCTGTTTTAGAATTGCTGCCTTTGAATCTCATGCATTTTTTTTTTTTAATTTTACTGGTTTATATCTTCTAGTGCAGGAAGAAAACATTCTAATTTTTGCCCTCATGAAAATATCTGTATTCTCTCTGACAAGGTCAATATTTTGCCCTGGCATAGATTCTAAGTTTAAAGAGCTAGAATTTAAAAGTATTGCAGTTTTGTCCCCCTGCATCCAGTATTACTTTCTAATGCCATCCCGCTTCTCGTTCTTTTTTTGTATGTTCCCTTATTTTATTTTCTCCCTGGAACTTTTAGGCTTTCCTCTTTATTCTTGGTCTCACATGGGTCTTTTTTACTTATTTTCCTGGATGCTATTGGCCTTCATGACCTGGAAATTTGTATCCCTGGGAAATTTTCTTTGTTCCACTTTCTCTTTGCAGTCCTTTTGGAGCTTGTCTTAGTCACATCTTGGAATCGTAAGTGGATGTATTATTTTGGCGCCCATCTTCCATGTTGAGGGTTTCCTTGAGACATCGGTTCTCATGGGCAACCTGAGTAGTGACTGTGTCACACAGGCTAAGATGATTAGAAGTTCTGTGGTCCTTAAGGGGCCGCATTGACTGAGGAGGTTCTCCATGCTGTTACTGATTTATTTTCTCTGGCATCATTCATTACCTCCAGAAACGAGTCCAGGACTAGTCCTTGTCATGGGGTGGAGGGTAGGGGGTGGTCCCTCAGGGGAGGGCACAGGGACAGGGTCCAACCATTCCACATGCCGACACCTGCTTTCCCTCCTCACTTCTGTGCTGGGTCTCCTCCCTGCTCTATGCAGAGCCTGATTTTACCTCCAGACTCTTACCGCTTCCACTCAGTTTTTCCAGAGATTAACCTTGTGTCTCCTCCCTGGAGCGTCTTTCAAGCGATGCCTGGCTTTTCTGTAAACAGGCATTCGACTGTGCTGTTTTGGCTCTTTGATTGGTTTCCCCTGTCCGTGGCACCTGGGAGCTTGAGGCCCAGGTGTCCTCGGGAAGATGCGTCCCTCATTGCTGTGTGCTGCTCTGGTGCGGCTTCCTCGCCTTTGTTTCCTACCTTCCAAAGTGCTCTTCCTCTGCTTCTCCATGTCCCATCCTCTCTGCTATCACGGATCTTCACCACGGTCAGTGTTACGGGGGCTCCTGGAGAGAAGCGTATCTGAAGCCTTGGTTGCTGTGTTACTAACACTTTACGGAGGCATGTCTGATGCTGCCTCATGTTTCTGTAGAACCAGCCGCCCTGATTAATCCCTATGGATTGGAATCCTCACTCATCTTCATCTAGTGCATTTTTTTGCAAAATGTCTGGTGTGTGCTGGCCTCCTCATTCCATCTGGAGAGACAGACAGACATATAGACATAAATACAGATACAGACAGACACACACACGCCACGTAGACAGGCATCCTCACAACGCCTTTCTACAGAAGATCAAATCATTCCCGTTTCATAGACGAGGAAACTTAAACTCAGATAATTTAATCACTTTGCCCCATGTTGAGAGTCAGAGAAATGGCAGAGCCAGGATTCCAGCTCAGCTCTGATATCCGACAGCCTCCATCTGGAATTAATTTTCCATGTTCCCGTTTTTATGAATTTCCATTTAGAGGCCTTTGGAGCGTGAGACACGCTGCTTGGGCAGCCACTGGCCTGGCCAAGTGACTCCATCTTTCTGGTTGTAGGAGAAATGTCTCTGGCTCAGGAAGTCTTCCACGGATCATATGGAAAAATACGTTCCCCTTGCTTTCTTACCACTCTACATTTCTCCCTCTTAAACCTAAAGAAAATATCTAATTACTTTATTTGCTTATTTACCTGCCTGGCCTTTGTTTTCCCCCCAAGATTAGGAAGATTCCCTCAGAACCGGTACCTTTTCATGCTGTACTTTCTATTGTATCCCCAGACACTGTCACAGCTGTAGGACACGTAGCATTTGCTCAGTCAGTATGGGATGAACCAGGGGTACTGATCAGTTAAGGCAGTGACGGATGCTGTAACAGACAGACCCCCCAAATCCCAGGGACGTAACAGAATAGACATTTATTTCTTACTCCACACCCATTGGAGGGATGTTTGTGGGCATGCAGAGGGCAGGGTTCTGCCCCCACACACTTGTTCAAAACTCCAGGCTGACACAGGGGCTGGCCTCTCCCACGTGTGGCTTCTGAATTTGCCATGACAGCTGCCATCCAGCCAGCAGTTTGGAGAAGAGAGAAAGTGAAGGGTCTCTGCAGAGGCTGTCCACACCAGATCCGGAAGTGGCCGACATGCTTTCTAACCTTATCTCAGTTACCTGGACACACTTAACAGCAAGGAAACCTGGTCCAGAAGGAAGAGACAAGAGGTGTGCTGAAGGGTCAGCCAGTGTCAGCCACAGGCAGGGAGGAAGGAAGAGGGAAGCGAGGAGGCCGGTTGTTTCAGCTGCACTGAACTACACGGGCTGACGCTCTCCAGGCAAAGTCACAGGGAGGGAGCGCTTTGTATTAGTTTTCTCTTGCTGTCCAACAAATTACCGCAAACTCGGCGGCTTTACATCACTTATTAGATCACAATTCCGTAAGTCAGAGTTCCGGCTCCGTGTGACCAGGTCTTCTGCTCAAAGCTGAAATCTAGATGTCGGCCAGGATGAGTTTCTCCCTGGAGAATACACGGAAGAATGCTTCCGGACTCATTCCAGGTTGACAGAGCCCTGTTTCTTGCTCTTGTGGGACAGATGACCCTGTTTCCTTGGGGACTGCAGGCTGGGGCTTGCATTCAGCTCCCACAGGCCCCTCCTGTTCTCTCCACCTGGCCTCCTCCGTCTTCAGCCCAGCGCAGTTCGTGGAAGCCTGGTGCTTCAGATCTCTGGCTTCTGCTTTTAAAGGACTCATGACTAGGTTGGGCTCACTCAGAACAACCTCCATATCTTCCAGTCCCAACTGAGTTGACACTTGAATTCTCTGCACCATCTCTTTGTGTTTGATGAGATTAGTGTTTGATGAGATCACCAGGACCTGGCCATCCTGGGTAGCATCTTGGAATTCTGCCACGTGTTTCCTTCAAAACACCCAGTCTTCTTAGCCTAGCCTTGCCTCAAATGGATCTTTTCTGTATTGCCTCAGAAACATGATTGAAGAGGGTTGAGTTTGTTTCCTCGTTGAAAATAGTAAGAGCACTAGTCTCTGCCTGTCTTCATGAACCATGGCAGCCACAGCAGCGGTGGTGGACCCTGACGCACTGTCCCCATCCCTGTCTGTCCTCCACTCTCCCTGCGCACAGCGTCAATTCATAGACTATCATCGTAACCATTCTCTTGCAATTACTCTCGAACCCCTTAATCCTGTCGACCAAAGGCCCTGATCTCACAGTTTTCCGTTCTCTCCAGCGTCATGACTTCCCTCGCTCCTGGGTAGGTCTCATCAACAGCAACAACCTCAGCATTTCTTTTGACCCTGTTTCCTCTTCTGCCGCCACCCTATTTCTTCCCCCCACCCCCGCACCTCCCAACAGTAAACCTCATTTCTTCCTATGTCGCTTGTGAGTCCTTTTGCGGGTGGCATCTTTCTCCTCCAGCCTTTCAATGCTGGAGTTTCTCTTTCCAATTTTAATTTCCTGGTGAATGATTCAGTATTACAGCTTTAGGTAACAGCTCTATGTTGAAGACTCTCAAATTAACGTCCAGTTTCAGACCCTTTCTCAGGAGATTTGTGGTAGAAGAGTCTCAGAGATGCGCATCCAGCTTCCTACTTGGAGCCTCTACTTGGGTATCTAATTGTCCTTTCAGACTCTCAAGTCCAAAACTGAGCCTCTGTTCACCTCTGAAGGCTGCTCCGCCCACAGCCTTCCTGATCTGTGTTTTTGTGCGGGTGACTACGTCCCCTGACTCCAGAGCTGCCAACCTCATCTGAGCCAGTGTCACATTTTGCCTGGATTATGGCATTTTCAACAAGGGTCATAAAAATCTGCATAATGCACAAGTCAGAGTTTATTACTCCTCTACTCAAAATCCTGCAGGTGCTACATGTTTAACTCAAAAACCAGTGTGACCTTAAAACGGTTTATGAGGCCCTGCAATCTGACCCTTGCCCTCCGCCCACTCCCGGCCACATTCTCCGTGGGCCTCTCCCACTGCCCACCCCTCCCTCCCTGCACTGCTGCCTCCCTGGATTCTGGATTCCTGCTGCTTCTTGGACACGGGGCACGTTGCTGCCTCTAGGCTCTTGCCTAACTACACCTGTGGCCAGAACAAGAACCCCCCCAGATACCTGCTTCGCTAACTCCTTGCCTTCCCAGTCTTTTTCACCTTCCATCCTACTCTACCGTTCACTTATTTATTGTGTATATTCTTGACTGTCTGTCTTTCCTCCCAGGACATCAGTCCCTCGAGGCCAGGGATCTCTGTTTTGTTCTCTGAAACATCTTAAATACCTAAATCAGTGTTTGACACACACTGAGACTCAAAATATTTTGAGTGAATTGTGAATAATTAGTACTGACTGTGTTCCAGGCACTCTGCTAAATGTTTACAGTGAATCAAACTCGTTTAGCCCCATTTTAGGAATTAGGGACGGAGACACAAAGATAGCAAGGATTGTGGCCAAGGTCGTGGTGGAGCTAAGCTAAGAACCAAAGCAGTCTGAGGCCCTAATGTCTCTGTTATTTTACTGCACGTTCGCCGTGGATGAACAGTACGGCCTACTAATTCAGGGCAAAGGGTATTTCCAATATGCTCCCTTTTCTCTGCCCTTCCTCCAAGAAAGGGCCTGGTTTCACATTAAACCTTAGTGAAAATTCACGTCAGGGTAAGTCTCATCTCAATCGTAGAATAAAATAATTTTGTCCCTTGGTTAATTGATTTTATACCTCAATGCGCAGGTTTATCTCTGTGGGGCAGAGGCCTTTCTGATCCCCTTAAGAGGCTGCCTAATTCTGCATATAAAGTTAAACTATAGGAGGTTATCTCTGAGAATTGTAGCTAGATCACCTCTTTGATTCCTTTGAAAAGGAGTCACTGAAAGAAAGAGAATTAAATCTAAATGACAGTATCTCATAAAGGGCAGCATTGAATAGAAAGGAAGAGCATTGCTCTTCTATACTCTACACATTCTTAAAATCTGAAACGTTTTATTGGTTCTGAGCAATAGAGGCAGGATTTACAAGATCAGGAATGCACTGTCTTTGGTCTCATTCTAAAAATTCTGTTTTGTGAAAACCTCAAAAGACATGAAAATGTTAAACTGTAAGGTGATCTTTCAAAGAATCCAGCAAAATATTTGACGTAATAAGCTCTCTTCATGTGTTCTTTTTCATTTCTAGATAATTATAATGCGCTGATCATATTTCTGTCATTTCTTATTGTTGTGACATCAATAGCCCTGCTTGTTGTTCTCTATAAAATCTATGACCTGCATAAGAAAAGATCCAGGTAAGAGATGATTGCAAAATGAAAAAGTTATGGCAGTAGTAGTGTGGATGAAAGCCCATCTATGAGGCCAGATTGGAACCGATTCAGTAAAAAATGTGAATTCAGAGATGACAGCACAAAATCCATCACTGACCTTCTGATCAAAGACTTTCCTATGGTCTTATTGGTTTATTTTAGATATTAACATTTTCCACATTCACTAATAATGGGACGGATTTCCTTTAATAATAACCAATGAGAAGAATGTGTCTGTTCTTTGAGTACAAAGTGGGTCAGAGGGATCTAGAAGTGACAAAGAAGAGAAGTGTCTAGGGAGGAATGTGCATCGCTCTGGCCAGGACCAACTACGTTTTATGAGAACCAAGAGGTTCCACGCCAGATAATGTGCTCAGTTATCTGAGTTTGGCCGACCACCCATGGTTGGTTTCTTCCTCCTGCACTTTTTCTGCCCCGCCATCATCCCCTCCCATCCTCTCCCCTCTTCCCTTTTTATCCTTCCCGCCTCCACGCCCTGCTTCCTTCAAGACATTCATTAAATACAAATTGATTGCCAACTGAATTCTGTGTTTCTTAAGAGTATGCAAACTTACATTTCTTATTTTCACAGCAATTTAGATGAACAGCAGGAACTTGTTGAAAGGGGTAAGTGTGCACATGTTTTACTGGTGAATATCCCCCTCCCATCTGAGTCCACTCATTCGAAATAAGAATTCAGTATCTTTAAAAATCTAACCTGGGCTTCCTCTGTGGATGCAATGATGCAACTTAAATTCATTTGCATATTTATTCAACCCGCAAGGATCTATGCATTTCCCAGAGTACTCGAAATATGGTGCCAGCCCTGAAATCACGGAGGTGAGAGGCCACAGGCTCTGCTTTTAAAGGTTTAGAATCTAATAGAGGAAGAGAGACGTGGACAGATATGAAAGAATTTGAAAGAAGCTGCTGTCCTGGAACGTGTGCGTTTCTATAGAAAGATGGAAGATAGAAAACGGCGTGTGGGGAAGGCAGGAATCTGGCTCTTCTAAGATTGTGGGGAAACATTAGACCGACAGATGAGGGAGGGGCAGACGGAAAGCCACACAGACGAGGAGGTGGCAGGTGCACTCACGTCCCTGCAAGGGTGGGACAGTGGCTGTACCCGCTAAAGGCACCTTGATAGACATGACAGAAGATTGCAATTTGACTTAGGAAATGAAAACATATTCTATTTTTTCTCTCTTTTCAACTTTATAGTACTTCTTTCATTTAAAAAAATGTGATTTTTTGATCCAGTAAAAGGGCAGAAGTTAAAGAAGTTGAAACTCTGTTTATAATATAGAAAATGATTTGTTTTTTCATGCTCAAGACAGGAAACATTTCAGAACTCCTCTGTCTGGTTTTAACTTGTCTCAGAAGGGTTTCCTTCTGCAAGGGCAGGTCCCAAGCCCGGAAGCAGAAGCTTTCGGGTGGGTTCCTTGGAGTTTCCCAATAGGCTTTAGTTTCCATCACAGAATCTTCCTCACACTGTGGTATATATTCTGTGTGTTTGTTAATCTTCCTCCCCTATCTAGAATGTGGGCTCTGTGAGGGCAGCGTTGGCCAGTAGATTCAATATGTGTCAATGAACAAAGAAAAAAGGGAGATAAAGTGTCCCGATGGTTAGTTTTGATAGGTAGGCTGAGGGAAGGATGAAGGTCACAAGAGTGACAGCCACCTGAGACAGGAGGGGGACCACTGCCAGGGGTCAGGGAGCATTTATCTCAGAGTTGACAGTGATTGCCCCTTGGAGTGGTTAGAACTTACCCAAATCCCATAAAACCCCGCAGGTGGCCCTAGGTCAGAATGAATGAATGCCTGAGATCTCCAGCCACCCATTGAAACAACTGTACATGGAGAACTTGATAGTTGTGATTGGGTAAAAAATTTCCACAGGCAAAAAGATGAATGTACAACTCTAATAGACATCTTCTTTCTTCATCTAATAAACAGGGGAAATTAACATGAATACTGAAAGAAGTACTGTCCTATGTGCCTGGGATAGTAGGAGAAACATACTTTTTACATGTGTGGCAGTTTCTATTCTCTTTTTCTTCTGAAACTGTTGTCAGTATTCGTATACAATTACAGCTATTTAAGTTAGCATATATTTTGTTCTTTAGTAAGTTATTTTGCAGACCTAGTGTCTAATAAGTTTCTTATGCGGCTCTGGCATAAGAAATTAACACAATCTGTTCACAGTCTAGTATAGAGATTATCACATTAAGATGAGTCTTGGGTATAAGGGTATTCATCATATTTTCTTATTTAAATGTTTACAGTATTTTCACAATAAGTTAACATAGATAAAATAAAAATTAAATATTACAATATAGATAAGTATAGTAATTGCCATAAAATGTGTTTAATCCAACAAAGAAATGTGGATATCCTCAGAGTGGTGACATTTGGTCTGGAATCTGTCCTGGAGATAGGAAATGAGGAAGGACTTCTGTGTAGGGGGAACAGTGTGTGCACAGACGTGGGGATAAGAAAGTGTGTGATGCACTTGGAGAACATTCATGCCTAAGATGTAAAGCAAGTGTAGGAAACAGTGTGGCTGAGATGGGTCAGGTGAGATTATAAAGAGGGTTCATGCCTCACATTAAACACTGCAACTTTAGCCTTTAGGCTATGGTAAAGCCTGTGGAGCACAAACAGCAGTGTGAGGTTTTTTTTTTTTTTTCCCAACAAGCAGAGCTGCTCTTATTTGTATTTCAGAAGATGAATTTGTGGCAGTTTAAAAGATAAATCGGGGTGGGGACAGGCTGGAGGCAGGGAGAGGAGTCGGGAAGATGTCATTACATGGATGAGGAGGTGTCCTGAGAGTGACCACAGGCAGAAGAGATGGAAAGTACACGAAGACCTGTTGGGTACGGAGACAGTGGGAGAAATCGTGGATCACCTGGAAGGTTTCATCTTAAGTGACTTTGTGAATGGTGGTCCTGTTTGCTGGGATTTGAGATGCTAGAATGAAGGGCAGATGACTTTGAACATCTTGACTTCGAGGTCCCTATGGGATAACTGGGTGGAAGATCTGAGAATAAGAGGGAAAGGTGAACATAAAGACCAGAAGGGGGCTGGAGCCCAAGACGTAGACGTCACAGATTCACATTTACAGGAGAATCTTTATATGTGAGTGAGATTTTCCAGGTGGAATGTGTGTGAAAAGGAAAGACACTAAGGACTGAACCCAAGGTATATATTTAACGAAAGCTGCGTGAAGATGGGAAAGAGAGACATTAACACTAGTCATGAATCTTCACTATGTTTAAAGATGATGAGAAGCAGCTGATGAACGTGGAGCCCATCCATGCAGATGTTTTGTTGGAAACTTACAAGAGGAAGATCGCAGATGAAGGGAGGCTCTTCCTGGCTGAATTTCAGGTGTGTGCACTTCTTGATAGGTGATGAGAAAGTTTACTCTGTTATCCATGCAGATCCATCTTAAATGTATTGTATACCCATTGCCGTGATAGTTCATCCCATGTAACAGTGCAGCAGACTCAAAGCAGCTCTTATTAGCAAATATTTGCAGACCAGAAGAGAGACTCATCACCGAAAACTAGGCAGCATCTTTGTTGTATGAGTACTAGTTATGAAATTGTGTCCAGAAACACACAAAGCTGATTTTCTTCTTGTGCTCTAGGTAATCACCCAAGTGTGTGTTTTTCAGTGAATTTTAAAGTGGTAGAGCAATTACTGCAAAATTTGCTCTCAGTCATGGGATTTATTTTCCAAATAACCCATCATTCATTTTTCTTTAAGAGCGTTTTTTTTTGCATAATTCCTAACAATGTTCATTTCAAATTACCATATGCAACTTGTTCATCAGTGTAAAGGAAATACTTTCTGGGATGTCTCATTTGCTCAAGAGGATAAGCGGTGAGGGGAAATGGTTTTTCTTGAATCTGCTGTGACCCAAAGGATCTTTGTGTCTTTCAGAGCATTCCACGGGTGTTCGGCAAGTTCTCCATCAAGGATGCTAGGAAACCCTTCAACCAGAATAAAAACCGCTACGTTGACATCCTTCCTTGTAAGTGCTTGTCGAGAACCGGATTTCCATACATTTAGGAGACTTGATTATTCATCATTTCATTTATTTAATATTTCTTTTCTTTGAACAGATGATTATAACCGTGTTGAACTGTCTGACATAAATGGAGATGCAGGGTCAAACTATATCAATGCCAGCTATATTGATGTGAGTAAAAAATGCTTAACAGCCAGATGGTTTTATATCATCATCATTTTGTCACGGACCATTTTCACTTTTCTTGTATCTATGCATTCCTTTCAGCTCCTTCTTTGTCATGGCAAATTTTTTTTTTTTAATTTTTATTGGAGTATAGTTGATTTACAACGTTGTGTTAATTTCAGTTGTACAGAAAGTGTATCAGTTATACATGCACATATATCCACTCATGGCAAATTTTTAGAAATATTATTTGAAATAATTTGAAGGAAGCTCATGAATGTCCTTAATATAAACAACAAAATCACTAATATTTGCAAGAATAGTTATTTATTATTTGTTATTGGTGCTAGGTAATATAGGATTTTCCTCTCCAAACCAAATCATAACTAAGAATTAAAATACTCTGGTGCCTGTTATGTGCTGGATATTATCTAAATTATCTCTATGCGTGTATTTCTCATAAAATCCCCGCCTTTGCCCCTCATCATACAGATGAGGACGAGACTCTAGTTATTTCGTTATTTTGCCCTCGTTCAGTTAGTAAAAGTCTGAGGATATCGTGTATGGTTAGTTTATCCAAAATATTTAAAAAATGTAATTTATTATACAATTGTTCAGTAAGTAGTGCATCACACAAATTGAAAAAGTTTAAACGGTATAAAAATACAGAGAGTCTGAAAAAAGAACTTCCTTTCACCCAATCTACCATTTACCCAGTTCCCCCATCTACCTTAAAAAGTAACCTCTGAGTTGTTTCTTATAAAAAGTAACCCCTGAGTTGTTTCTTATTTATCCAGCGGGAGTTTCTTTATACATAAACAAGAAAACCCCAACCTTTGTTACCCTCTCCTTTATCCAAAAATAATAATATTCATACATTTCTGTGTAATGCCTCACTTACTTAAAATATACATCTTGGATATATGTGTAAAACATCACTCTGTAAAGCAGGGACTGGCAAGCTTTCTCTGTAAGAGGTCAGCTAACAGACACTTGGGGTTTTGCAGGACGTACCATCCCTGCCGTAGCTGCCCAGCTCTGAGGCCCAATGACTGCACTGCTGTAGATAAATATGAAATGTGGCAGTTCCGAAACAAAGCTGCATTTATAAAATCAGGCCATGCGGGTTTGACCCCCAGGCTGTAGGGTGTTGACTCGGAACACAGAGCATTTCTACATCTTTCTTTAATATATTTAGAGTAATTCTTGGCGTGGTTGCATTGTGATGTATTTAATCAGTTCCTGTAGTGACGGGTGTTAAATACAGTTTCTAATCTGCTGTTGCAAATAATGGTTCAGTGAGTCATCTTGACTCATATTATTTCACAATGAGTTTCAGCATATCCGTAGGATAAATTCGCCAAAGAATTGCCGGCTCAAGGAGAATATGCATTCATAATTTTAAAAGACATTTCCAAGTGGTCCTCCATGGGTTGTACCCATATATGTCCCACCAGCAAAGTGTGAGTATTTATTTCCACGCAGACTGCTAAAACAGTGACTATCAAAAAATTTTCTTGACAACCAAGTAGTTGACAAAGTGTCTCTCATACTATCATCTGTGCTGGTTTATAAGGTAATTCCAAATTTTTCTTAAAGAAAAATCAGTTGCAGTCAAGGTTTTGTTTGTTCGTTTTGATTCACGTGAATATATAAGCTTTCATAAACTTGCAGTGAAGAGGGTAAAATGCTCAAATTCTATCTATTCATTTATTTATTTACACAGTGTATTAATTTCCTAGAGAGACATAACAGAGCATCACAGACTGAGTGGCTTAAAACAACAAAAATGTGTTATATCACAGTTCTGGAGGCTAGAAGTCTGAATCAAGCAGAGCCATGCTTCCTCGGAAGGGTCTGGGGAAAAGTCATTCCTTGCCTCTTCCAGCTTCTGGTGGTTCTAGCCATCCTTGGTGTTCCTTGGCTGTATCACCCTGTCTGTGCCTCTGTCATCACGTGGCCTTCTTCCCTGCGTGTCTCTGTGTCACTGTGTCTCCTTTCTCTTATAAAGACACCAGTCGTCGCATGTAGGGCCCATCTTCACCCAGTATGACCTCATCTTCCACAAAGACCCTATTTCCAAGTAAGGTGACATTCTGAGATTCTGAGTGGACATGAGTTTTGGGGGAATGTTATTCAATCCACCACACATAATTTATGTAAAATTATGGAATAATGAAAAATTTTTTTTACTTGGATCCTTAGTGAAACAAGCATCTTCCACATCTGTGTCCTTTTGTGAGGTAGCTGATGACTTTCCAGAGCAAAATTCTTGACAATAATTATGGCAACCATATAATAATAATAATACAACTTAGTATACATTTGCTATTTATCATCAGTCACGAATTTAAGTGCTTTACATATATCAATTCAATGAAATCTCACAACAACTCTGAGGTGTTCCAATTTTGCTAGTAGAAGCAAAGCTGGGATTTTTTTTTTCTCAAGCATTCTGTCTGGAGACAGTCCTCTAACCTATACAATGTCCTACTTCCCATTAACTTTGTTTGATGCATAAGCCTTTTGTATTTTTGTTTCATGTTGTCCCTGTAAATTCTCTCCCAACCAACGTACACCTCTTGCCCTGGTATGTCCACAATGCAAGTTCTGATTCTCTTCCTGGTTTATATGATCCTCCAAAGTCTTGTTTACGGTGACAGCCAACACTTACAAAGCTGAGGTCATAGTCCAAAAATAATTACTAGGACTGTGTCATAATTTTGGCCTCTGTTTTAGCTGATTCTGTAGGTGACCTCTGCAGGCCTTCATAATTAGTGTTGAACAACTTTATTTTAGTGTATAATGTCTTTTCCAAACAATAACTTGTTCTTCAAAGTAAAGTAATTGAGAGCAGATTTTATAAGGATTTAGATGGTCTCTAAGGAGAAGAAAAACCTTATATTTTCTATTCAAATAAATATGCTAATTATGGTATTGAGTTACACTTACTTTTCTCCAGCAGACCTGGGAGTTCATAGAAAGAAAGTGTCTCCAGATGTTCGATAGGTCCTTGAAAGAGAGTAACCGCTCAATGCATTCTTGTTGAATAAAGGAATGTAGGAATAACACTATATCATGAGATGGAAGTTTCAAGAAGTTACGAACATTAATCATGAATTATCGTGGCCCATGTAACTGAATTTCATCTAAGGGCAAAGGTTATCTCTCTGAACGGCTTTCCTGATCACTGAGGTGAATTTGAGGAGCAGGAGATAATTCAGAAGAAACTAGCACAGTATCTTATCTGTCGCTATTCCTTCTTTGCCTTGGTAACAAGAGTGGAGAAAGCAGACATTGTGGGTAATAAATGAAGTTGTATCTCTTATCTAGAATGGCAAAAAAGGATTCTAGGGAATCCAGGATATATCCCAGCACTTGCTAAAAGACAGACGTTTGGGGCTAATCTCAGGATGATTTATTGAAAGAAATTGAGTAAAAATCCCAAAAGTGTCTCCATGGCTGGTAAGGAGGTTTAAATTGTGGCAGATGGTGCTGTAAAGGTTGGCAGGACCTAAAATATAGGGATGCCTGGATTACGCTTATATATTGCTGTACCATCCCAGATGAGGATAAAGTCTATCTAGTTTTAAAAATTGTTTAAGGTATATAACAAAGACACATGAAGGTCATGAATATTGTTTATAAATGTTAACTAACATATTTGTCACAGTTAAATGTTATGAGTTAATAAAACCCCCCTTATATTTAAATTGCCTAGGGAAATGCACAACCCAGAAATGGCAGATCTAAAGCGACCTCCTCTGTCTCACACTTTTGTATGTAAATGAATAACTGAGCGTTCAGTAAATGATATACCTTTTTCTGTGTGTTTTGAACAGGGTTTCAAAGAACCCAGGAAATACATTGCTGCACAAGGTAATTTCTCTGTTAGTCCAACATTCTTTTTGAAAAATTGTTCTATAGCACTTTTGAGAAGATATTTCTCACCAGTGTTTATTTGTTTACCGCCTAGGGCCCAGGGATGAAACCGTTGATGATTTCTGGAGGATGATCTGGGAACAGAAGGCCACGGTGATTGTCATGGTCACTCGATGTGAGGAAGGGAACAAGGTAAGGACCCAGAAGGTTCACAAGGTGAAGGTCAAGGACTCACAGGATGGAGGCCTGATGTTAGGAGAAGAGAGTGTTGAATTGCATTTCGAGAAGTCACATATGTATGTGCTTGATGACAAAACAGACATTTCTCTATTTGAATCAGTATAACACCTGGTTTACTGTAGAAAAATAAAATATGTACATATATAAATATATGTATATAAGAATACAATTTAAATGTTCCTGCTTAATTGGTGAACTCCTATGTAATTCCTATTTTGAGGCAGCATTAAGTTCAGTAACCTTCTGTGGGCTGATTTCACAAGTACTTGTGAATACTTGAAACACATTGACCTTGGGCAGATAGATGGTAACTCATGTGATGTCACTTTAGGAACCCTGAAAGCCTCCCCACCCCCAGCCTGAAATTAACCACACACAACCACATCATTTCTGCTCACCACCAAGCACATCCCTGTTTAATATGCAGCCAAGCCTGGCAATATCATCCTTCTGCTGGGTAGTATGAAGGAAATCCTCAGGGCACTTAATGGGAAATGGAATACTTTTCAAGCATCACAGCGTAGAGGAGAATATAAAACTGTCTTGAAAATTTCAAAGAATACATTTTTTGTTTGTTTTGTTTTACAAAGAATGTTTAATAAACAAGTCCATTTACATGAAAAACTGGAATCATTCATGGTTTTTTAAAATATAGAACAAGTGTGCATTATACTGGCCATCGATGGAAGAGGGCAGCCGGGTTTTTGGAGATGTGATTGTGGAGATCAATGAGCACAAAAGATGCCCGGATTACATCATTCAGAAGCTGACCATTACAAATGTGAGTTTGCTTTAAGACGTCATTTTAATTTTCATACTGCTTGTCTAAAAATAAATTATGCAATATTACATGTGAGACATTAAAATATATCCAGAAAAATTATTTTTAATGAACTACAGGAGGAAGAGTTGGGTTAGAACAATAAGACAAGCCAACAGGGATAAGCCACTAGTGAAACAGTGTTTGTGCACATCACATCAGAAGTAGTTATAATGCTGTGACCCTTGAAGTATAAAGAGCTCATTAATTGTGTTAAATGAATGACTGAATTATTGAGTGAGTGATAAATGGTCTCATGGGTTCATTACCATTATGGAGAAAATATACAAATGGCACAGAGACTACTGTAAGAAGTCTAAAGTTCTAACTCTGTGGGTGAGATAAAATGTTTAGTTTATAAAAGAAATGTCAGTGTGGCCTTAAATAATAGGTAGAATCATGGTCTTCACGTATATTATATGATTCTGCTCATATGAACAGTCTAGAATGGTCAAATTCATAGACACAGGAAGTTGGTTAGTGATTGCTTGGGACTGAGGCGGGTGGAACAGGAGTAGAGGTGACTGCTAATCTGTATGGGTTTCTTTTTGGAGTCATGAAAACACCCTGTAATTAGACAGTGGTGACGATTTCGCAACCCTGTGAATACAATAAAACCCTTTATACCTTACAGGAATGTGAAAATATCTAAATAAAGGTGTTAAAATGCGGAGGTCTTTATAGATAAGGTTGAAATTTTTCTGAATCCCATTTATTGGAGGTTTTCTCAGTAATCTAATTTATATTTCCATATGATCCAGATACATTTTGTGCAAGAAAAGATACCAGTTGCCTGTTTCTCCCAAGGCCTTCTAAGGCCCTGTGGCACCACTAACAGCTAGGCCCTTGGAGGGCTGTGGAACAATCCCACCAGTGGTTCATGGCCAAACACATAATGCGCTAGAGCCAGGAAGGACCCAGTCATAGATCTGGGTGATGTGTAGGGGCCAATCTGGTTACACTGATTAGTCCGACATTACTATTCTTCATTAACTCAGTTATTTCCTATGCGAAAATTACAACCAACCAAGTTTTTTTTGTTTGTTTGTTCATTTGCTTCTTCTATTATCTAAATGTAGGTAGTTCTTCTTCATATGTGGTCAGAGAATCATGAATTATGCATCTTCTAGTGCTTACCTTGAAATTGGGACAAGCATAAGCTGTAAACTGGAGCTGACTTTCCTCAGTTCTCACTCTATTGTCTGAGCTGACTTTTCTGATATGAGAAATATAGTGTTAATCAAACAATTAATCAGACTTTCTTCATATGACAATAGTCCTGCTTGTCTGCCTACCAAGCAGAAGCATGTCAAACAGCTGTGAGAATGGCTTTTGCTTTGTATCTCTTCACACCCACCCACCAACCCCCAGTTTTGTATGTTTTTGTGTTTTTATTTTGTTTGTTTTTGGCTTGGCGGCATGAAAGGTCCTAGCAGTTTCAGCTACACTTACCTTCCTGGTAAGTAATTGCTTACTAGTTGGTGCATGCCAGTGCTGCACAATGTCTCCATCCCTAGTCATTCACTGGAAAAGAAAATGTGATCACAAATGGAAAAAAGCTTGCATGAAGAGTTTTTTGTACTGGTCCTCCCTTCCACTTATTTATGTCCCATAGTTTGCTTTGACAAAAAAAGAAAAAGTATCTAAAAGAAATATTATCTCTTGACTAGAGAAAAGAAAAATCAACTGGGAGAACAGTGACCCACATTCAGTTCACCAGCTGGCCAGACCACGGGGTCCCTGAGGACCCTCACCTGCTCCTCAAGCTGCGCAGAAGAGTGAACGCTTTCAGCAACTTCTTCAGTGGCCCCATTGTGGTGCACTGCAGGTAAACGAAGACCTCCACTGAAAGCACCAGGGCTGTTCAAATCCTCACCCCTTGGGCTGTTAGGGCCACCCTCCCCTTTGGCAATTGCTACTTTGAGAAACAATCTATGAGGAGAAACTTACATTGTTTTCCCTGCTTTACCCTTGCTGGCTTTCCCATCCATTTTCTTGCCGTGATTGCTCATACCTTCAACCTTTATGTTTATTTTGTCAGTGCTGGTGTTGGACGCACAGGCACCTATATTGGAATTGATGCCATGCTAGAAGGCCTGGAGGCAGAGAACAAGGTGGATGTCTATGGCTATGTTGTCAAGCTGAGGCGACAGAGGTGCCTGATGGTTCAGGTGGAGGTATGTTCCAGGCTGCAGTCACTATCCTCACTTCGCCTTTTGGCTTCAATCTTTCTGTGGTGGGAGTAGTGATCTTAAAGGAAATCCAAATTCTTCTCAGCCTCAAACAGGGGATGAACATTGTTTTCTTTTAATTTCCTGAAAACTAAAGCACCAATTGTAGTTAGAAGCATTTTGCATTTGTGGCTGAGAGTACTGTGGAAGAAGGATGTGTATAAAATATATTTTAAAAAAATAATGAAATACCATTTACACATATCAGATTGGGAAAAAAATAAAAATGCCAGAACCCAATTTGGCAGCATCTCATAAAATTAAACCTGGGGAGACAGAATAGTACAGTGCAGTGGTTAAGAGCCTGGTTTTGGGAACTAGATGTAGAAGTTTCAAATTATGCTTGTTATTCTTAATACTGTGCACCCTTTTACCAGTTTTTAATGTCCCTGTGCCTCAGTTAATTCATCTGTAAAATGGAGATAGTGATAATATTTACCTTACAGAGTTAAGACACAAAAGGTAATCCAAGCAAGCACTTAGACAAGCCCCTGGCACATGTACATAGTCAGTAATTGTAAGTGATGGCTAGTATCAAAATTATCTGCATTTGACCCAGTACTTCTACATGCATTTATGTACTTGAGAGAAGCATTTGCAAATGTGCACACCCAGAAACATGTTCAAGAATGTCCATTGTGTTCAGCATTGTTAGAATAACAAAAAAATGGGAAACCTTAAATATATATCAGTATGGGAATGGGCAAACACAATGTGGACAGATGGACTCTTTGCACATGCATGTTCTGCTGCAATTGACAGGGATGATCTAGATCTGTAGCTCTCCGTGTGGGTAGATGCTCCGATTAAAACAAAGAGTGAATACAGTCACCAGATGAAACATGTGCAATACAATTTGTGTAATTATTAAGAAAGAACAGAAAAATATGCAATGTTATAGATACGTAGATATTGGTGTAGAAGTATAAAAACAGATTGTCCACGAGAAAAAGAGAAATTATTTCCTGTGGAAAAATAAGATAGAGTGGAAGGGTACAGCCAAACTAGAGGTGGTGTTAAAGAGGCTTGAACTTTATCAGAAATATGTCATTTTAAAATAGTGAATTCAAATATGACAAAAGTTTAGGAGTTGTGAAATCTGGGTTTGGCATTTTATGCTTTTAAGCATAATTTTCTCTATTTTAAGAGGTTCTAGTAAACCCTTTTTAAAAAGTGTTCTATGGAATATTAACTTGCTTTTTTTCCTCTCAGATATAGTGTGAAACATTAGTTTTATATATTATTAATTTAACTTACTGACTCAATACTAGTCACAGGAGGACATAACAAATCATGTTTTTTAACTGTTAGGAATAAGATATAAGCTATGACCTACCTTGTAGATGTCTAATCTATTTACCAAGCTATTCTTTTTTTCTTGAAAAATATTCTGAGGTGGAATTGCTCATATCCCAGAGAAGCGTGAGCGCCAACTTCCAGATTATTTGAATGTTACAGATATCAGTTTTCTTTTCCATACATTGTCTCCATATGAGCAAAATTATGGGGATGTATGATTTATTTAAATGTGATTTATAGGACTTTATCAATTATTAACTATATTCTTCCTTGAAATTGCAGGCACAGTACATCTTGATCCATCAGGCCTTGGTGGAGTACAATCAGTTCGGGGAAACAGAAGTGAGCTTGTCTGAGCTACATCCGTACCTGTCTAATATCAAGAAAAGAGATCCACCCAGTGAGCCATCCCCACTGGAGGCTGAATTCCAGGTAACGGTAGTGATAACAGCAGCGCCGTTACAGGTAGCTTGAACCTCTGCCTGTTCTCCAGTGCTGTCCCATGCCCTTGACATAGTTCTTGTATTTGGGCTTTGCCAGAACATAGAGCACAGATGAGAGGACTGAGACACAGAGAGTTTGAGAGAAACGCCTGAAAGCACGCAGCTATTTCATAGGAAACTTTTTTAAACCTAGAAATCTGACTCTACAGCCAACATTTTAACCGTTCCTCATTAAGCTGGTATAAAATAAAGTGTCAAAGTAATAGTATATGGCCACAAAATTGGCCCGCCAAAGGCAGCATAGCATCTCACCTTTAAAAACTACATCTGGTTTTGGTCTGTAGAGGAAATAATTAGAGGAGTTTATGACTACTTAGGAACGTGCACTGGCTGGAGCTGTTAGACAGAAACTAAAAGGTAAATGCGCGTGTCCTCACCTATTTATCAGGCAGTTACTCTGAAAACTAACCTAGGATGTAGCTTGCTATGATTTCAGAAAGTTGGCATGGCTACCTACAAATTGCTCAGGTGTCGAAAAAATGTTTTGTAACTTTTCTCTTTCACCTATGATTTTCAGTTTATTGAATCTTTCTGTAAACTACCAAAACGGTCAATTCAGGAAGTTTCACAACAAGACCAGGAACGTGCTTTTAATCAGATGCAGAATTGTTTAATGTTTTAGATCAGAGTGGAGCTGGGGGTAGGGGTGGGAGTGGGGCTTGAGATAGTCACCAAGTAACACAATCCACCAGAAGACTGTACTGTGATGGAAAAGCTCGCAGGCTACCAGCGTGGTCTTCGGTAGAGGGGTGTTTTCTTATCTAGCTCTTTTAGCTGATAAATCAACTGCATTTAATACACTAACGCCACTATACTGCATATACACAGACACTCTTCAAAACACTTATACATTTAATTTAAACATTTGTATGTAAAATCACCTAAAAAAAGGGTAAATTCTTTGAACAAAGATGATTGAGTCTGTGCTCTGTGCCAAGTACAGTTCTAGGCACAAGAGTCAAAGTGATTTCTATGTGGACATGGGGAGTGAGCATGATCTAGACAGGTGGTGACCACAGCTCTGAGAGAAACAGTGAAATTATTCCATCTAAGCAGAAAGGGAAGCAGAAAGTGAGGGTAGAGATGGAGGTTGGTTGGTAGGTTAGTGACAGGAGGCTGAGGCAGTTCATGTCTAATTGCCTTATCTTTCTTAAGAGAGTGTGGAGTAAGATCATTGGTAGAGAATAGGGAGACGGAAGAGAGTAGGGTGAAGAACAGCTTGTGCTTGAGAAAGAACATGAAATAGTTCTATCGAAGTAGGAAAGCAATCTCACGGGCAAAGGTGGAAAGGTTGCCAGAAATCGTTGGATCCTTGAAATTTGCGGTTATGAATTTAAAGAGAATCAGTCAGTCAGTGTTTTGTTTTGTGTTTGTTTTTGTTTCCTACAGTAACATGGGAATTAGAGCTGTGTATAGTTGGGTTAAACCCATCTAAGAGTTTTTAAAGTGAAGAATTGAAGGTTGGGAGGCAAAGGCACTAAGGGTGTTTGCAAATGAATGGTACAGTGTGGAGTGTATTGGCCACAGAAAGACATGAGGCGAAAAGAGAAAGCAGTAAAAACAATGTTAAAAGGTTTGATAATGGCCATTCTGACTGGTGTGAGGTCAGAATGGCCATCATCAAAAAATCTAGAAACAATAAATGTTGGAGAGGGTGTGGAGAAAAGGGAACCCTCCTGCACTGTTGGTGGTAATGTAAGTTGGTACAGCCACTATGGAAAACAGTTTGGAGGTTCCTTAAAAAAACTAAAAATGGAACTACCATAGGATCCAGTAATCCCACTACTGGGCATATACCCAGAGAAAATCATAATCCAAAAAGAAACATGTACCATAATGTTCATTGCAGCACTATTTACAATAGCCAGGACATGGAAGCAACCTAAATGCCCATCAACAGATGAATGGATAAAGAAGATGTGGCACATATATGCAATGGAATATTACTCAGCTATAAAAAGGAATGAAATGGAGCTATATGTAATGAGGTAGATAGACCTAGAGTCTGTCATATAGAGTGAAGTAAGCCAAAAAGAGAAAAACAAATACTGTATGCTAACTCATATATACGGAATCTAAAAAAAAAAAAAAATGGTACTGATGAACCCAGTGACAGGGCAAGAATATGGATGCAGATGCAGAGAATGGACTGGAGGACACGGGGTTGGGGGGTGGGGGGCAAAGGGGAAGCTGGGACGAAGTGAGAGAGTAGCATAGACATATTTACACTACCAACTGTAAAATAGATAGCTAGTGGGAAGTTGCTGTATAACAAAGGGAGATCAACTCGAGGATGGGTGATGCCTTAGAGGGCCAGGACAGGGAGGGTGGGGGGGGAGTCATGGAAGGGAGGGAATATGGGGATATATGTATAAGTACAGCTGATTCACTTTGGTGTACTTCAAAAGCTGGTACAAGAGTGTAAAGCAATTATATTCCAATAAAGAGCTTAAAAAAAAAAGGTTTGATAAGATTCCAGATTGCTAGACTGGAGGTACTAGAATAAATGACTAGGAAGGATAGAGGTAATTTTCCATAGCAGGGATGGTAGAAATCATAGTTTTTAAGGTGATGCAATGTGTGGAATGAAACTTACAAAGGTAGAATGCAGAATGTGGATGGCTGAAGAAAAGAGAAAGAAAGTTCTAGGAGGCGGAGAGGCTGAGAGATGAAGAGACTAGAGTGTGATTTGAAACAAGGTGCCGTATTTAGTTTGAAAGGAGGCACTGTATTTTTTTTAAAACATGTGTATATAATACATATACACAGATACATATATACACACATATGTGTATAATGTGGTATAATCTTACCGTACATGATGAGCTCTCTCAATTTAGGTCATTCATGCACTTGACATTTATTTAATTTATTATTGGGAAGAGAAGGCTGCAGGCAGGGAGATCTTCCAGTAGAAACTGACCTGTAAACAGATACCTAAATGCAGAGTTAGCAGAGGGACAAAAAGGGACAAAGGTAGTCCAGGCAGAAAACACGCCTGCGAGTCTGCCAGGAGTTAAAGCATAGCTTGGCCCCTTCCGAGGCTGGAGGAAGTAGGTTTGGCCACAGTCAGGGGGACCCCGCAGGGGGCGAGGCTGCAGAGACAGTCCAGGGCATCTCCCGAGAGGCTTTCTGTGCTGTACGGATGCTGGACCCTTCCTACAATGATGGGAAGCTGCTAAACACCTGAGAGGCACGTGCTCTGTTGTGTGTCATGGAAGGATTAGAGCAAGTGAGACTGACGATAAGGAGGCCAGTGAAAAAACTGTTGATGTTTTCAAGTGAGAATGAAAGTGGATTGGACTAAGTAGGAAGAGAGAAGAGTAGAGGATTTGAGAGCTTCACCTGGAGAAATGATAGGGAAGGGGTGTGGAGGGCACAAAGGAAGGAAGTATTGATTATTCCGAGCGTGAGCCTTGTCTTCTGCAGATGCTTCATCTGGAGAATTTACTTTGCATCATTTAGAATACCTTACCATTGCTTTTGCCACATAGAGAATAATCAACATCTGTAAGGTGCTTTCAGCTTATACAAGAATGAACCATAGTATTTTGCTATTCAGCACCTCTTAACCAGGAAACATACTCTGTTATATAACTGTGTATGTTCAAACACATCATGTCAAAGTACTTAATACCTGAGTAATTAAAAAGAAAAATTCAGAAACATACTTAAAAATTGTGACCTTAGGGAATGTATGCAGATTTCACAAAACCTGATGAAATTCTTTTCTTTAGGGAGGATCTTGTGCTGCAATAATAAACTAAGCCAATACTCACATTTTAAAGAGTTTTCCTTTCTGTGTTTTTTCCCTCAGAGACTTCCTTCTTATAGAAGCTGGAGGACACAGCACATTGGGAATCAAGAAGAAAATAAGAGTAAAAACAGGAATTCTAACGTCATTCCATGTACGCAGTTTATTTTTTGTGTCAGATAAAGAGAAGCCCTCTTTTGAATTTGTTTAGTTTGAGACACACACAAACCATTTGGAAGCAAGTTTTCAACATTTGCTTGACAATAGAGAATAGTTATAGGCCATTTAAATTTTAGTTGTAGCAAATGCATTGAACCCCAAACATTTACAATAGACTTTGGAGTACAGACTATATTCTGTGTTTTCTTTGTACCAGTTAGTTCAGAAATGGGTTTTCAGAAAGACGTAACCTCTGAAGCTAGGGAGGGGGGAAAGCCAAGTCCTCTTTACCAGTTTTCTCTCATCTTCAGTTTATTGCAGTTATTTACTCCAGGGTAATTGCCAAATAACAAAATTACAGCCTTTTATTCCCTTTATGTTTTCTCTTTATCCCTTCCTTACACCAGGGAGGTTAAAAGTAGATGGGAAATATACTATAAACCATCAATCACCAAATTTAACAGATCAAAATATGCATTGTTTTCAAGACTTGAATTTTGCTATTTAAATATATGGATAGGACCACACCTGGTACACCTATAATTTTATTCATTTGCATACACTAAAACTAGCATGGAGAAAATATAACCCAAGGTAATAAGCTGGACAAACAAATAAATCAGGTCAATGCATGGTTGACCTAGTTAATTACTGAAGAGTTTCTTATGAATATAGTTTAAAATATGGAATTGATGGTGATGTAGCTAATCAGATCATTTGATCAGGTTGCTAGAAATTAAAGAAATTGAGAAACTGAGAAATTATGGACTAAATACTTTTCTTGAAATAACTTATCTGATACCCATTTTATTATGATTGTTAATTTAATGTTAATAAGATATAAAGAAAAATTAGATTTTTACCCAAGTTATGTACAAGGGTGAGTCAAAAATTATCTGCACTCTGGCTGTAGAATTTATAGAAGTTTTAATATTACTGGAGTGCAGATAATTTTTGACTCACCCTCATATTTCACTAACTTATGTATTTTTAAAACGTTTATCCATCAGAATGGTGATATCCTGTGGAAAACTAAAGTATATGCATCAAAGACTGGATAATTATATGGGACATTATGACACAGAGCTTTGTCCTGCATTTTTTCCTGGAACTTTCTTGAGATCTTCTATAAGACTTTTTAAACATAATCTGTTCATCAATAAAAAAGGAACAGGATCTCACTCCATGTAGATCAATAAATGTACATCATGCAGTCTGCCCCTTCTAAATGACCTTCTAATTTCCATGTGACAATGAAGCAGAGATTTGATTTTTGAAAGGCAGACTGACTCCTACTTTGTTTTGCGTAGATGACTTTAACAGAGTGACCCTGAAGCACGAACTGGAAATGAGCAAGGAGAGTGACCACGACTCGGATGAGTCCTCTGACGATGACAGTGACACGGAGGAGACCAGCAAATACATCAACGCCTCCTTTGTCATGGTAGGTCCTTACACTTCCAAAACCCAAGGTCTAGCTCTAAAAAATATACGCACGTTGTCAAGGCCATGCATTAAGTGATTTTATGAAAGAATGACGAGCTTGACCATAACTATGTATCGACTGACATGAAAGCTTCCATTTTTAATAGCATAGCTTCTTGTATTACCACACTTAGATGTGGTAATGAGTGATATAAAACAAAACCATGCTATTAGTTACAATTTATGACAATTATGACTGTAATATAATTTGAAAAATAACGAAATTTCAGCAGAAGCAAGTATTTGAAAATGTTTATACTTACTTAGATACCCAAATTGTAAGCAAATTCAAATTTGCATATTTGTATAAAAACTATTCATTCAGATTATCTGAATGTTTGAGTCTGTGTCACATGCCTTTTGTTTTTAATACACTGAGAATTCAAACAAGGAACTTTTAATAGTTCAGTGAATACTTTTTGAGTGTACAGTAAGCTGGATTTATTTCTTTCCCCAATTTTCCTGAAATACATATTCATAGAATATTCATAAATTATAAAATAGCAGAAGAATATATGAGGGTGAGTCAAAAATTATCTGCACTCTAGTTATATTAAAACTTCTATAAATTCTACAGCCAGAGTGTGGATAATTTTTGACTCACCCTCGTAGAAACACAACTTAGAGACATGATGAAGGTAATTTGAAAAGTTTATGCTTTTTTTTTTCTTACAATCACATTAAGCTTTTCAGAGGAAAAAATGGTATTTTTGGAAGGAAAAAATTGTTAGTTTTCTAAAATAGCATCTTCTAAACTTGATTTCACACTATTAGCCAAGTATTATCATTAACTACATAAGTATGTTATACGTAGATATCACATTGGTTTTTGGATCTAAGAATCACCCCCTTTCTTTCACTTTTAAAAATTGAAGTATAGTTGCTTTACAATGTTGTGTTAATTTCTGCGGTAGAGCAAAGTGACTCATATATATGTGTATATGTGTATGTAAAATCTTTTTTATATTCTTTTTCATTATGATTTATCACAGGATTGGACTTAAGAATTTTAATACTGTGTAATAGCATTGATATCAAGTTAAGTGACTATTTCCAAATGGTTATTTTAAGAATCCACTGTTCTCTCTGCAGTAGTAGTAACTGAGTCTCACCTTTTTTTGTTGTTGTTTGTTAAGAGTTATTGGAAGCCTGAAGTGATGATTGCAGCTCAGGGACCACTGAAAGAGACTATCGGTGACTTCTGGCAGATGGTATTCCAAAGAAAAGTCAAGGTGATCGTTATGCTGACAGAGCTAAAGAACGGAGACCAGGTTTGTACTTTTAAGAGTCTTTTACGTCTTTGTGTCATAATATCTGATTCTTCATTCTTGGATTCCTTACTCGGTCCCTGTACCCCAGTCCTTTGGGTCCCTCTATCACACAGTTCCATTTGTTCATTCTCCCCGTTCCCATCGAAGCGCTGGCCTCCAAAGTTTTCATCTGGGTTCTGACCGTCTCTCCTGTTTGCCCTGCACCAGCCTTGCCCACTGCTCACAGATCATCTAAGGCACAGCGATCCCAGTGCCACCGGCTGCTAAAAACAACAAAGGGCCACATTTTCTTTCCTCTTCTTTTTTTTCTCAGGATAGAAACCAAGCTCCTCAGTCTAAAATTAAAACCCTCAGTAACAGGCCTTCATGTATCTTTCCATTTTCCTCATATTTTTATGTTTTCCATACGTTCCACTCTGGACAAGTAGATTTGCTGACTGAATGTTAACACGTCATTTGTTTTCTCATCACTGACTTGATTTTCTGACATTCCATGTATCGAAACGTACCTGCTCTTCCCCTTTTGATCCTGTTCTTCTAGAGAGATAAAACTCCTGAAAATTTCTCTAAATCCTGCCTTCTTTATATCCACATAATAGTTATTGTCATAAAATCCTATAGTTGGAGGTGAACCTAAGATCTAATTTGATCTTCTGCCTAATGCCTGTTGGATGTATATGAGCTTTTCCTTAATACCTCAAAATTTTCCTGGCATTACCTCTTAGTTTTAGCACCTAGCACATTATCTGACATATGTCAAAGCTTATTTAATAAATATTCTCATAAGTATGCAATTATACTATATGCCTTCTTTTTCTCTCTTTTCCCTGGTCCCCTACTTGTACATACAAAGTAGTTTTTTATTTTTATGTTTTTTTTTTCTTTTTTAAAAAGAAATCTATGTTCAGATTTTCAGCATGGAATTCTAGCAACCTTTCCTTCATCGAAATTGGGAAAGCCAGGAAATGGAACGGGACGGGGGGCAGGACTGCCTACTGTGGTCAGCAGCTGTGGGACTGTAGCTGGTGGAGAACCGGTCGAGGAGGGAGGAGATACTTTTGTGATCCACCTGTGCTTCCGTCTGGCCCTTTGCTTAGATGTTCAGTCAACTGATACATACAAGACAGAGACGAGGCTCTGGGAGGTGCAGTCTCCTTCCCCAAGGACCCCTGGAGGGACAGGGAGACCTAAGTTATTGCAGGGGTCATGGCAAACATCAGGTCAATCCATCCATTTTGAAAAGGCGATGGTGAGGGCGTGGACGGAAGGGAGGAACAAACCTGAGACCTACAGCAGGCTTGGCAGAGCTGTTCCTGGGGTGTCCTGGCCACCTCGGCTTCCCCCAGCTTCCCTTGATTTGCACGAGGTGACACCACGTATTGGTTGAGTGGATGTCCAACATACTTCAGGTAGGTTTAAATCTTTATGAGTAGGATTCAATTTTAGAGCACAAGTTGTAATTTCAGATTTAATACAAGAGAACAGAGGGAAAAAAAGAGAAAGAGGATAGAGAGCAGAGACAAAGACAGAGAGAGGTGCTCTGAGTGCATTAAAAAGCAAGCAGAACCTTGGGCAGACGATGTTGAATCACGTTCTATCTTATCTAGGAAGCCTGCGCGCAGTACTGGGAGGAAGGAACGCAAACACATGGAGAAGTGGAAGTGCACATGATGGACACCAACCAATCTTCAGCCTACACCATCCGTGCATTTGAACTGAGACATTCCAAGGTATACAGATGATTTCAGGAGAGTGGATCTTTGGTGTAACTGATCTGGTTGAAAAATTAACATAAATCACTCTATGAACACAAGGCAACTCTATAATGTTCTCAGAATAAAATTTTTAAATGATTTAAATGAAAGTAATGGAGGAAAATGTGACTATCAATTTATCAAATAGGCTGAGCTTCACTCAAGTTCATGTTCCCTTCCCTTCTGGTTTTAGAGGAAAGATCCACGAACTGTGTACCAGTACCAATTTAATAACTGGAATGGGGAAGAGCTGCCCCCGGAACCCAAAGAATTAATCTTGATGATTCAGAATCTCAAGCAGAAACTTCCCAAGAAGAATTCCACCGAAGGGAATAAGTATCACAAGCACGCACCTCTCCTTGTTCACTGCAGGTGGGTGGGATTTGAGGGGACGTGCTGAAAATCTGCATCCTGCATGACCTCTTGGCTCCTACCTCTGGCTGAATTCGATTTCTCCTAACAGATAAAATGCATGACCACAGTGGAAGCTCTTATGGAGTCGGTCCCCCTCTCCCACGTGCTCCCACAGCCTAACTATTGTAGAAGTACAGTAGAAATAATATTTTAGTGCAACGATGTTAGGCTGTGAACCTGGAACGTCACATGTCCTGAATGAATGAATGGAAGGATGCATGGACAGATGGATGGATGGATGGATGGATGGATGGATGGATGTTGCATTTTATTTCTACTTAAGTTCATCGAGCCACTCTATTAGGTGTCAGTAGAATCCAGAGGACTGAATGCTTTGCCTCCAATAAACATCTTATTTATTAAACTGAAATCTCAATATTTAGCAACTTCGGTTTGAAACCCATCACCTGACTCTCTAAACAGACCCCAAAGGCAAAGATTTTAATAATATACATAACAATACTTGATTTGATTTCGGTTATGCAGACCCTTACCTTTCATCTGTGAGAGATAGCCACCTTAAATAAGAGATATTGAAAGAGGGATGAGATATAAAATGTTTACATAAAAAAGTTAGTAAATTAGAAATGAAAAATAGTAAAGTAAAATGAGAAACATAAATCTACCAAAGTGCTTTTTAGAATTTTTGAGAAAGCCTCATTATTATTATTAGAATTGCATACACTACGAGCAAGCCCTTAGAGAGAGATTACTTTTCAGCATTTATTTGAGTTTTCAAAGGTAAAATTTACATGGAAAGAAACCTAAAGAAGGAAAGGTCAGGCTTTAAAACTATATGTGTCTCTTAGGGGAACGGCTGAATACCTACTGTATGTTCCTTCGTTTTGTGCAATAACATAGTCTTTAAATTGAATTTTTATTATAATGTAACATACCTCTCACTTTGGTAAGTGATTTGGTTGCCCACTTTGTAATGAATGATTTCACTAGGTATCATTTTTCTACTGGTGCAGAGGTGTTAACATTTGTAAAAAACAGTGGAGAGGCAGAAGAGAGGAGAAAAAGCATGTGGTTTAGTAATTTACAAAATATCAGATCCAGTATTTCTGGTTTTGTCAGTTTCTGGCCATGCCTTTATCTTCCCTAAACCTCAATATCCTCAGCATCCTGTCAAGTTGGTATTATGATATTTGGCCTAACAATTTCAGGTGTAAATTAAAGTGCATTATAATCAGTAAAGTACTAAACAGAAGAAAGTATATTTTTAAAGCCTAAGGCAAGTATTTTTTAAACTAAAGGACTTTTACATTCCCAAGTTGAAAAACATTTGTGAAAAACATGCATTTGGGAGAAATGTTTTGCTCCTAAGAGACTGGAATAAAATAATTACACTAAACATGAAGCAAAGAATGTATTCTTGTCTCTCTTTCAATTTTTATTCCGATTTCACTTTCTCCATAAAGCGTACATTTTTTTTTTAATCTTTTCTTCCTTTTATAGAGATGGATCTCAGCAAACAGGGATATTTTGTGCTTTGTTAAATCTCTTGGAAAGTGCAGAAACAGAAGAAGTGATAGATGTTTTTCAAGCAGTCAAATCTCTACGCAAAGCTAGGCCGGGAATGATTCCCACGTTTGTAAGTGTACCTCACCATTGCTTTTTTTAATGTTTTGCATCTTTATTTTGACAATTTCTTCTCTCTCCTTCCCTCCCCTCCCCCTCCTCTCCTTTCCGTTGCTTCTTTTCTATTGACTTTTCTAGTCTTCTCTTTGAAATTCCATTTGACGTGATCATTCACACTGAATTGTTATCAGTATAAATCCGAGAGCTAATTGGAGTTTGCCAGCAATTTGTAGTGATGGTTCATGAAGAACATTTTTTTAAAAGCTCATGAATTCCCTCATTCCCCCCACCTTTAATCCTTTATCAGTTTGTGCTGCTGTGTAGAAAACCACCCCAAAACTTAGAAACTGAAAGAGAGCAGGATTTATTATAATCAGGAGCCCGTTTGATCCGTTGACTAGTTCTGCTGATCCCATCAGGCTTAGCAACCTGGACCAGGCTACTCACTTGTCTGCTGCCACTGACGTGCCCGCTGGGACTTGGCTTGTCCAGAAGGACCTCGACTGCCACTAGGCTGGCACTTAGCTGTGGCAACAGGGCTGAGTGGATCCCATGTCTCTCCTCAGCCAGAAGCTTAACCTGACACGTTCCCATAAAGGCAGTGGAGTTCCTGGAGGCAGGGAGAGACCCCTTGGCGCCCAGGCTTGGGACTGGCACGCGCCTTCCTCTGAATTTTCTTACCTGAACAAGTCACAAAGCCAGCTCAGGTGTAGGGCATGAGGACACAGACTCAGCCTTTGCTCAAAGGGCGTGAAAGTCACCTTGCAAAGAGGTGTGGATACAGAGAAGATAATCAGTGGACACTGTCGTAATCAATCTAGGTTGTGTCCCTTGTAAGTGGGAGCGACCGCAGACGGTGGTCTGGGACTTAGAAACGCGTCACAGTGTACACTTAACTACTCACTCAAACATAGGCAGCTTTTCCTTGTGTATGACCTTGGGCTTGCATGTATTGATGTTAAAAGTATATTGAGTGCCTACTATGTGCTTTCGCCATTAAGAGACTCACTGTTTAGTGTGAGGAAAAGGCACAGATTTATTAAACAATGTAGTAAGGGAAACGGCAGAGAAATTATTAGAAACGCATGAATGAGGGCACTGAATGTGACCAAGTGTATCAGACTGGCTTCCTGAAGCAGGTGACTCCTATCTGATGCTAAATGATGTGCAGGCGTGAACCAAGAGGGTGGGCACCAAAAATGGCTTCCTGTGCGAAGGCTTAGGAGGGAGACACCACCGCACGGCCCACGAGGGGACCAGATGCCAGGTTGGTGTGGCTACGAGGTAAGTTCTGAAGGTTATCCTGCAGCCAGGCCTTTAGAACCGTAAGGAGAGTAAACCATTTCAAATGTTCTTTTTATGAAAACACACGAGAATCGCTTTCCATCACTCAGGTCTTCCACGAGTAAATGACTAAGTCTTGCTAATTTTCATCGGATGTAGAAATAATGACATAAACCTCTTTTATGTAATTCCTTTATTAGGAGCAGTACCAATTCCTGTATGACGTCATTGCTAGCACCTACCCTGCGCAGAACGGACAGGTAAAGAAAAACAGCCACCAGGAAGATAAAATTGAATTTGATAATGAAGTGGACAAAGGGGAGCAGGATGCTAATTGCGTGAGTCCACCTGATGCCCTGGATAAGACCCCTGAAGGAACCCAAGAGGGTGAAGATTCCAAACCCCCGAGTGGCCCTGAGGGCCCGGAACGTCCCGCCAATGGTCCCGCGAGTCCAGTTTTAACTCAGAGTGCATAGGAAAAGACAAACATAGAGCAACTCAAAACCCCACATTAAATTTTATTTCTATTTTTCTAGAACTAAAAAGGCAAAATAGATATACAATGGCTGAACGAAGTGCATGGACCAGTATCTGTGGGAAGTTTCTATTTTACAACTGTAGAAAAATATTTAAGACAGTTTTGCTGAAGCATTTTGTACAGTCTTAGGCTTATTTTGTTTTATCCATCATTCAGCAAAAAACAACTTCTTTGTAGTCTTTGTGTGTGTGTGTGTGTGTGTGTGTGTGTGACAGAGTGACAGAGACAGACAGACAGAAACGAGAGAGAGAAAGAGGATGCTTTCAAGTAAATCTAAATGCTCTTGAGAAATTTTGCCTTCTTGGATTTTTTTTTTTTTTTGAAGAAAAATAACATTTTATACTGGAAATATTAACTTTGCTCAAAGATTCTATTTTTTTAAATCATAATTGGTGTGTGGGCTCTGTGTGAGAATAACTTGTATGTTTCTAGAATGCCCTCAAGATGGCCTCCTTGTTCTACTGAAATATATCTTATAGTTTACTCTTTTACTTCTAGAGATAGGCATAAAAGTAGTGTGTGTGTATAGTTACTACAAGAAAGTTAACTCAATTAACATTTGGAAATCTTATATTCCATATGTTAGCATTTAGTGTGATGTTTCAAGCTTATTTAATCTAATTTAAAATTTCAAGAACGCCGACCTTATCTTCATGTGGTGTTTACAGTTTTGCAACATGGGTTATCCTCTGTATAATATATGACATTCATTGCTTGATACTTTTGACCCCAAATTATGTGTTTGTTACAATTGAGCTTAAATAAACATCTTTAAACAAGTGCAATTTATATTCAATCCTTAGAACAAAAATGGAGATGTATTTGTTCCAAATACATATGAAGCCTAACGTAGCTATTTTTATTGATATGAGATATATAATATTGCATATGCATATTTTTCATGGTAAAGTTTGTCCTCGTCTTTCACTGAAGTGTGTTTACTTTGAATTTCTCAAATGTTTATACTGCTTTCACTGGGGGTTGACAACAACAATAAAATCCAATCATTCTCTCTTCTTGTACATAATACATTGTGTCACATGTTCATATATGAATTATGTAAGTGCACTGAAATATAGGCTTATGAAATTAAGATTTGTAGAACAGCTCTATAGGTTTCATTTTTTTTAAAGATCTATAGTCTAATCATTGTTTGGGACCTAGAAGAAAATCAAGGAAAGGTAACAAACAAAACTCCTTGTATTGAATTCTGCACCAGTTTATTACATTGGTCACGCACTACCTCTAAGTCGGCTTGGTGTCCTACATCTTCATTCTCCTAATTGAGTGTAACTGTCTCAGCTGTACATCCTCAGTTGTTTTCCACTCAACTCACATTTGTCTTGTGTTCATCCTTCTAATTCTTTTATTATTATACACACAAAATTAGCAATAAATCTTTACATTACTGTATAGTACTTTTCCGTGAACATATGAAAAGAAGTGAATTTTCGTATGAAGCCGTAGTTTCTAATGTACCTTGTTTACTTACATCTCTCCTGGCTGATAAAGAAAGGGGGATGGGAGTCATCAGCTATGAGCCCCAGAAAGAAAACCTGCGTTTACCTCTCTCATTACTCATTCAAACAACCTGCCTCAGTTTCTCCAGTGGAAACTCCATCAGTTTCCATTTACTAGATAATGTAGTTAAAATTTAGTCTCAGATTCAGTAGACTTGCGTTATATGTGTCTACTTTTTCTGTGAACTTTTTCAAAATGCAAACAGCAAAAGTTCTAAACTTTTAAAATTTTTTTATTAAAATATGGTTGACTTACAATGTTGTGTTAGTTTCAGGTATACTGCAAAGACTCTTTTCAGATTCTTTTCCCTTGTAGGTTATTACAATATATTGAGTAGAGTTCCCTGTGCTATATGGTAGGGCCTTGTTTATCTATTTCATATACAGTAGTGTGTATATGTTAATCCCAAACTCCTAATTTATCCCTCTCCTCACCTTTGAAAGTTCTAAATTTTAACTAATCTACAAGTAAAGTTTTTATTTAGAGGTTTCAGCTGCAAGTGACATCTTCAAAATGTGGATGTTGTGTGTTTTAAATGTGTATTTTCCCCTTGAGTCTATCCTTTCGAGAAGACACAAAATAAAAATTTAGAAAATAGAGCAAGGGTAATTTCTATTAGTTTAACAGGAGCAAGCTAGAAACATTCTTTTCTTCTGCACACGAGAAGTTGGGGTAAAGGACGAGATGGAGGAGCGGTTATTCAGAAGTTCCATTACTCTATGAGAACATGCACCACTCAGAAGCTGGGGCCCATTGCGCTAGAAGTAGAATTATATGTCTATGACTTTTATCTTGAAAAGTAAAACAATATGTGAATTATAGACCCACGTCTATGACTACAGTTTGCATTCCTAGGGAATCTGTCATGAGATATAAAAAATTCAATTTATAAAGTTTGGAGCTACCATTAGTAATGCCAAGACCTAGTCAGAAAAATTAAGCAAAAAGTTCCAACTTAATAAACCCTGGTACATTTTAGGGATAAAGTTTGGATTCCATTATATATTTATGAGGCAGAAAGAGTCTATGTTATGTTTCTCTTAGAGTTTGTTTATTTTATTTCTGGTACCAGAATTCATTGGGAATAAAAGATATAAATACTTAGTATTCTCAAAATTCAGCTCCCACGACAGTAATATTTTACATCTGACAAATGAATATTTGCAGAAAAGAAACATACATTTTAATATCTCTCTACAATGGTAAAACTGTATGAAGTGATTTGCTAAATGTGTTTGCAATGATAATTTTTTAAATGTAAGCTTTTAGCTTTTACTCAGAACTCTCATGCTTATACAGTGAAATCTTCATATCTATTTTTGCTCTTTTCCAGCTAAAACATTGAATATGAAGTTTATTATTTCTTATAATTAACTAGGACTGATCTTAATTTTTAATTTACACTGGAGATTTGTTATAAAATGTTCTCATAGCGCTATATTAGATCTATGTAAGTGAGTGGTAATTGCCCTGGCTAATTGCAACGTGTTTCTTGATATGAAGAACTTCAAAATGCACAATTTCAAAGGAAAAGAGTATCTGCTCAAATGAGTAGAAAAGGCCGTACTTTTGTTCTCTTGTATAAATTTTACAATTGGAAGGATCTAAAGGTTCTTCAAAGAGACAAATTCAAAACGGAGATTTTTTTCATTTCCTATTTTGGGTGAAAAGATTTATTCTGCTAAAGGTCCATTTTCTTTGATCGTTCTTTGTAAACCTCTTTACATTTCTCTTTGCATTTTCTTGGTTCAATACTAACTGAATCAAACGGTATATATCCCTGTATCATTTCTTAATAAATAAAAATACTATTACTATAATAACGAACATTTACTGAGGCATAATTCATGCCAGGTATTTTATTTATTTTATCTGCACTTGTTTCTCAAGACAAGTTTTATGCAGTATATACTCAATATCTCCATTTTGTAGATGAGGAAGTGAGTGTTAGAAACATTTGGTGCCTGGCCTGTTACAACACATCTGGTAAGTGACAGACTCAGGATTTGAACCAGCTCTTCCTGGCACCATAGGCTGTGTTTACAATCTTCTGCTCTTCTGCCTTCCTGAGTATCAACTTTGGGAAAAAACAGTCTAAACTTATTTTCTGCCTTTTCTTTATCCCGTGATTAAAACAAAAACAAAAACAAAACCACGTGTAATATATGCTCTCAATAACGCTGTACGATGTAGTAAGCTTAGCTGACCGCACAACATTGAAGTTATTATACAAAAATAAACACTCTTAAACACCCCTGGGAAAGGATTGTTTTCGTAATGTGTATAAACAAAGATCACCTCATCACCAAAGTGAGTGCCAGGAAATAAAACCCAACGATAAATCACAAATGTCCTTGTTCCATTGTCTCTCAGTTTGGTAATCAGAACAAGATCTTACTGTTCAGATCACATTTCAGTAGGTTTGTCAGAGGACCCGTCAATCAGTATTTGAAACACATTAACAGGGACTATAACATGCAAACCACATTTGTGGAGAATATGACTCATTCCCTGTCCCTGGTGAGTGAGTCCAAGGGAACTCGGGTCTTCTAACCTAGTCGTCCCCAAACCTAGGATGCCAGGAACCTGGACGTGGACTTCCTGTGTAAAAGAGCACAGGTACTTCTCTCTAGGAAAACCAAGACTTTTCTTGCCTCTTATGCACCTTTTACCTTAGGAATAGTGGGACCTCTGGGATTATTACGTTTAATTTTCCAGGAAAGGAGAACTTGTTGGACTCAATAGTACCTCTCAGGTATAACAGACAAATCCCACCGGTAGAGGCTGATGACCTGTCAGAGAATAGAAATATTCTCTTGAATTTTTATGCATTGTGTCATCTTTTTTTTTTTTTTGGGGCACATGGGCTTAGTTGCTCCATGGCATGTGGGATCTTCCTGGAGCTGGGATTGAACCCGTGACCTCTGCATTGTCAGGTAGATTCTTAACCACTGCGCCACCTAGGAAGCCCCTGCATTGTGTCATCTTAACATGTGCACTCTGCGAGGCGAGGAGAAGGTGTGGCAGAAGGGAGGAAAAAGGTCTGCCCACTGTCAATATTTGGGATGAAAGATGGGATGGAGTTGAGTTGCCCACAGAACTTGTCCCCCGCTGGTTAGCACAGGCTGGACGAAGGGATTCCCTCAAGATGTTCTTAGATAAGATGTGCTGGGAATTTTTCCTGGTCATCCATACTTCAGATTTTTCCTTCGTCCAGACTAAATGACCCCTCGTGAGTTACAACGCAGGACTTTTGCCGTGTGAGTTATACAATAGAGAGGAGAGAATTGAATTATTACATCTATAAGAGTTTGACCTGTAGTAAATCACATTATGAAAGGGTTTCCATTTATATTTATTTGCTTTCATTGCATTGACAACCTAAAGACAGGGATGGGAAACAAAGGATATGCAGAAGATTTAAAACTAAAAGTTTGGGGGACTTCCCTCCTGGTGCAGTGGTTAGGAATCCACCTGCCAATGCAGGGGACATGGGTTCGATCCCTGGTCTGGGAAGATCCCACATGCTGTGGTGCAACTAAGCCCGTGCACCACGACTACTGAAGCCCATGCACCTAGAGGCCGTGTGCCTAGAGCCCGTGAGCCACAGGAGAAGCCACTGCAATGAGAAGCCTGTGCACAGCAATGAAGAGTAGCCCGGACTCCACAACTACAGAAAACCCATGTGCAACAACAAAGACCCAATGCAGCCAATAAATTTTAAAAATTAAAAAAAAGTTTGGATATTTTTGTCATAATTTTGGAGGGGGGCTGGGAGGAATTGGGAGGTTGGGATTGACATATATATATACTCCTGATGCTATGTGTAAAATAACCAATGAGAATCTGCTGTAAGCACAGGGAACTCTACTCCGTGCTCTGCGGTGGCCTAAATGGGAAGGAAATCTAAAAAAGAGGGGATATATGTATACACAGAGCTGATTCACTTTGCTGTACAGCAGAAAATGACACAAGGCTGTAAAGCAACTATACTCCAATAAAAATTTATAAACAAAGAAATATGTAAAAAACTAAACTTACTCAATGGCCATCTAGTTTCTGCTTTGAGTTGCTTTGAATTGACTCGGAGGATAAATCTCCCAGTTTCTTATACATTGCATTGGATCTTCATAGACAATAGCAAAGAACAACTCGCTAGCTATTTAAGGTAACAGTTCTGTGGAACATTGTAGCAATGGCTATTTTCACATCTTTTTTTAAAAACGTGTTTTTCTCTCCCTTACCCTAGTCTTTCTCAGGGGATGCACTCTGATTAGGTTACAAGTTTTAATAATCCATCAGATCTTTGTCCGAGAAGCTTCATCTTGACATTTCTCCCACTGTCTTGGAATGTCTAACGATCCTAAAGAACTCTGCATCCCTCTTGGAGGACACAAGTCACCACAAGGGATCAGAGCTAGCTCAACATCTAAGGAGCACTTTTTCCTCATAGCCGGAGGCATGCGAATTGTGAGAGAAAATACATATCAGTGATGTAAAGGCAGCACACTTTAGTCCGGATTTTTCAGTGTGTGTGCAAGTATGTGCGTTTCCCCTAAGACAGTCTAGTGTTTCTCATCTGAGCTCACAGTCGGTTTTAGTTTTATAAAATGACTTCTTAAATGAAACAAGTTATTTTTGTAAATAAAGCAGGCTTTGGCAGTTTTCTCTGTTTAAAGTAGCATTAAATCATGGAAGTCAAATTTCTCTTTGATGAGAGTCAGTGGTAAATAAACTATTTGTTCTTGCAAGAGGTAGCAAAATATTTACTCACGATTTAAATGCAGGAAGTTAAAAAAGGTCAAAATCAGCCAAATCAATGACAAGGGTAGTCAAATTACTAAAATCTGCTGTTTCTCCCTATAGATTTTATAGTATGTTTTAATTCAGTGCCCTGTAGTCATTCAGAGAACATGTGAATTTCAGAAAGAAAATCAACCCTACATTCATACAATGTTGAAGGAAGAGATTAATGTTATGTAGCATTTCAAGATGATGCACTTTGTATGTAATTCATTATTTAATGTAATTCTAAATTTACATATTTACATATGGAGATTTACATATAAGATATCATTCTGGGAATATTATCTGAGATTTGTGTTTTATGTAGTAGCTGAAATTATTACAAGTGAAAGACATGCTTTGATATGAATTTTTACAAAAGGAAACAAAAGGAAAATAAAACTGGGTATGATCTGGAATTTCCAGTTACCCCGTGGAGAACTCGAGTCCTCTTCGCATCCCGGTCCTCTTCCCCTTTCTGTGCACTCACGTCACATACTCGTCAGCAGGATAACCAGTTCCTGCCACCACCTGGGCCACCAGCCCTCCTGCCCTACCGACAATTGTCTGCATTGGTTCAGATTTCTCCTATCCCTGTTCCCACTTCCGCACCTGTAGCTTCTCTGCTTGGCCTACTATTATTTTTAAAAACTTTTAGTGTAGGAGCGTTCCTTTTTCTCCACATCCTGTCCAGTATTTTTTTGTAAACTTTGTGATGATGGCCATTCTGACCAGTGTGAGGTGGTACCTCACTGTAGTTTTGAGTCACATTTCTCTAATAATTAGCGATGTAAATTGGTACAGCTACTATGGAGAGCAGTTCTTTAGAAAGTTAAAGATAGAGTTACCATATGATCCTGCAATCCCACTCCTGGGCATACCTCTGGAGAAAACCACAATTTGAAAAGACACACGCACCCCAGTGTTCATAGTAGCACTATTTACAACAGCCAAGACATGGAAGCAACAACCTAAATGTCCAATGACAGAGGAATGGCTAAAGATGTGGTACATATGTACAATGGAATATTACTCAGCCATAAAAAAGAGTGAAATAATGCCATTTGCAGTAATGTGGATGGACCTAGAGATGATCACACTAAGGGAAGTAAGCTATACAGAGAAAGAAGAATACATATGATATCACTTAAATGTGGAAGCCAAAGAAATGACACAAGTGAACTTATATACGAAACAGAAACAGACCCACAGACATAGAAAACAAACACGGTTACCAAAGGGGAAAGAGGGGGATCAATGATGAGTTTGGGATTAACATATACACACTAATATATATCAGATAAGCAACAAGGACCTACTGTACAGCACAAGGAACTATACTCCATGTCTTGTAATAACCTATAATGGAAAAGAATCTGAAGAAGAATATATATTCTTTGATATATATACCACTGAACCACTTTGCTGTACACCTGAAACAAGCACAACATTGTAAATCAGCTCTGCTCCAATCAGAAAATACTTACCTACTGGCACCGATAGATATGGGTGATTCCAAACTTGGCCCAGGACCACAACATGGTGGGTGCTTATTTTCCTTCACCAGCCTCCTTAGTGCTCTTCCCAACTCAAGCATCTCCATGGCTGCTACTTCCATCAGATGCCATTGACTCATTCATTAACAACAAAGATAGAAGCCACGCACTTAAATTTCTTATTATGCATTTAAAAATATATTCCTATCCTTATCGTACTCACTCTCCTGCTCAGAAGGGGTTTCCCTTACACTTTACCAAGCCAAACTCCTCCTCTGTGGTCTTTATGTTTTTTGTTTTTTTTTAAATAAGTTTCGTTTTATAAAATTGACATGTTCTTACTACATGAAAGCAAGCAATATAGAAAAGCACCAATAAAAATTAAAAATCACCCCAAAGCCAATCAAAAATTGGTCAAAGGAGAATCAAGTTCACAGAACAAGAACTGTGAAACGCCTAAACACAGAGATGCTCAATCTCACTCACATGACAGAGATGCAAATTAAGATGACACTGACATGGCCATTCCTATGGGGAGCTACACGGGAGCTCTGGGCACTGAGGACCCTCAGGATTTCACCAGACCTAGAGCGGGGCAACATGGCATCAGCTATCAAATTTATAGATGCATTTCCATATCTGCCTAGAAACCCCACATCTCCAGATTTCCTTCCAGAAATAGCTATACAGTTACAAAATGTCACGTGTACAAATTATTGCATTTTTTATGAAGCTGGAAATTATTAGAAACAATGCAAGTGTCCATCTATAGGCTTCTGGAATAACCTGGAATGTTATGTACTTACCTGTTGGGGCTGGTGGGGTTGGTAACATGGGTAGGAGCCTGTAAATCTTAGCATAACTGTTTGAATTTTAAACTGTGAATCCATTACCTTGTTGAAAAACGTTTAAAATTTTAAAAGTCCCAAACTGAACTTTCAAAATAAACATTATATTTTGGTGAATATTATACTAGTCATGTCTCCATATATAGAGCGGTTACCAAGAGAGGGAAAGAGAAAGGGAAGGAGGGAGGGAGGGTAGAAGGTCAAAATAAACAAGGATTTTTTTTACATTAGAAAAAATGTGGAACAATTTATAAAAACATAAAAATTTGAAAATATAAATCAAAATATAGATTTTTTTTATTTTTTAAGGATTATGTTTAATCCAGTTGAATTTGCTGAAAAAAAAGAATTTTAAGGAATTGAAAGAATTTTAACCTCTACTTAAATTATCTTTTTTTACTGCATACATTAAATTGAAATGACTTCACATTGAACTTAAAGCAAAGGATCATAAAAACTTCAAAATGTTTTGACCTCACTTACTGTTCTTTGTCCTCCTGCTATTCAAGACAATGAGTTTTCATATCCACACATCTTTCAACTTTCTCTTCACCTCTCCATGTTTTTCCTATTCACATTGCTAATTTCACAATATCAAGCCGCAAGCACTGCATTAGACCTTCATCTGAACCAAGTCGGGGCCTAGAGTCCTTTGCAGGGCTTCACCATGCCTGAATTTCTTATTTTGATTGACCTCTAACTGGCTTGATTTCATTGTCAAGTGGGTCTTAAATATTCTTTACAATGCTGTTTCCCTCTGACCTGATCCTTGAGACTGTCCAAAGTTGGCTTAGTACTAGAAAGACAGCAGCAGGAGGTAGAAAATGTAGGAGTCACATTTTTGATCACAAATAATTTTTTAGACTCTGTTTCACTGAATTCTGCCATGGGTTGTTGCTGTGGAATGTTGGAGCCAACCCAAGCCTTTTTCCTTTTAAGCATCCACTTGTGGATGACTTCATCACTCTTTCCTGAGCTTTGAAATTCAAAAAGCAGTCCCACCTAATCACAGTGCTCATCTTTCTGTACGAAGTCTTCCTGGGACACAGTGTGTAGTTTTATTTTCTTTTTTCTTAATTGAGAAATAATGGACATATAGCAATAGTGGACACTAATCTCAGATGTACCTTTTTTCTTCCTTGGAATGAGAACTTTTAAAGCAACTTTCAAATACAATATAGTATTGCAAACTATAGTCACCATGCTGTACATTACATCCCAGGACGTACCCATCTTATAGCTGGAAGTCTGTACTTTTTAACCCCCTTCACCCACTTCACCCTTCTCACCCCCACCACCTCTGGCACCCACCAATCTGTTCTCTGTATCTGTCACTTAGGGTTTTGCTTTGCTTTGCTGTTGTTTGTTTTCAGATTCCACATATGAGATCACACAGTATTTATCTTTTTAAAACATATTTATTTATTTATTTGGCTGCACCAGGTCTTAGTTGTGGCATGCAGGATAGATAGATAGATAGATAGATAGATAGATAGATAGATAGATAGATTTTTTTTTTTTTTTTTTTTTTTTTCAGGAACCAAACAACTTTACCGAAAGAAATGGCAAAACTGGAAGAACAAAACTGAAGGGAACTTTCCCTGCAAGGGCAGTACTGCGGTCTGCAAGGCAGGCGTGGCGACCTTGGGCAGTCACCCTGTGGCTCTGGGAGAGTCCAGTCCAGGCTCAGTTCTCGTCGCCATCGTCCAGGGTGAGATTCTTGAAGAGGGCCTCTGGCGTGTCGACCCCCACGGCCTCCATCTTGCTCACGGTGGTGATGTGATCCGCCAGCTCCTTGGTGAGCTCCGCCTGCGGGTTGAGACAGTGAATCTGCAGGAAGTGACGCAGCTGGGGGTCCCGCTTGTCGGCGGCCAGCTGGCGCAGGCCGAGCAGGCTCTGGGTCACACGCCCCTCCAGGAGCAAGACGCACTGCATGGCCTTGAGGCCGCTCTCCCAGCTGCAGGTGTCTGGCTTCGGGATGTCGGGGAACGTGACCCGGCCCCCGCGCTGGTTCTGCAGGCGCATCAGCTCCTCGGCGCGCTGGTTGTGCTGGTCAGAGAGGCGCAGGAAGAAGCGGCCTAAGAACCCCAAGGCCACGGCCTCGCTCTGGAGGTAGAAGGCCAGGGCCTGGCACGTGAGGGAGGCGTGGTGCTCCAGCGTCTTGTGGCAGTTGACGGCGGCCTCGCAGTCGGGGTGGTAGTTCTGGCGCACCTGCGGGGGCAGCGTGGGCAGCATGGCTGGCGGCGGCGGCTGCGGGTCCTCGAAGACCACGGGAAAGGAGGTGCGGGAGCGGGGGCCACGCGGCAGACAGCGGCGGCGGCGCAGGCGGCGGCGGCCTCGCAGCGTCCCCAGGGTGGATGGCGGTGCTGGCCGGAGGCGCTGGACTCCGGGCCGGGCGGCAGGCGGCTGGCTGCGCGCTCTGGGAGGGACCGGAAAAGGCGGCGGTTATGAGGATTAGGGGGCGACCGTTACAGGAAGCGGCCACATGGGGTGGGCGGAGTCAGCGGGGGCGGGGCATGGACGCTGTGTCCCAGGTTTCTTCATAGTCTGGGTGAGGAAGGGCGCCTTTGACCTGAGCACCTGGCACCTACTGAGTTTTTAAGTTTGCATGAATAATTTTAATTTGTAAATTTATCTGGTCCTCTGGTTCTTTCTGCAGAAGCCTCTTATTGTATAAATCCATTTTCTTCCTTTAAAATTCTAAGAATATGAAGTTGAAGGTTTGAGAATATTCTCTTCTGTTTTCTGTATTATATCCGGTGGGGGGGTGTGGTTTCCTCCAGAAAGAGTTCCTTTTGTTCATCCTGATCTTCTCTTACTTTCCTCAATACCTGGCAAACCTTTGTTCATTTACACTTAGGAAGAAAGGACTCGTTTGATTAGCCCAGGTAACTAGCGCAGATCAGCTCCAGAGTTGTGGTGTCAGCATGCAGGATCTTTGTTGCAGAGTGTGGGCTTCTCTAGTTGTTGTGCGCAGGCTTAGTGTTGTGGTCCAGGCTCTTTAGTTGTGGCACTTGGGCTCCAGAGCATGCAGGCTCAGTAGTTGCGGCACACAGGATTTTCATTGCGGCATGCAAGATCTTCATTGCAGCATGCCGGCTTCTCTAGTTGCGGTGTGCGGGCTTTTCTCTTATTGTGGTGCACAGGCTCTGTAGTTGCAGCTCACGGGCTTAGTTGCCCTGAGGCATGTGGGATCCTACTTCCCTGACCAGGGATCAAACCTGCGTCCCCTGCATTGGAAGGTGGATTCTTAGCCACTGGACCACCAGGGAAGCCCTAGTATTGGTCCTTCTCTGTCTGACTTATTTCATGTAGCATAATACCCTGTAGATCCATCCATGTTGTCACAGTGGCAGAACTTCCTCTTTTATGGCTGAATAACATCCCATTGTACCCGTACACTGCATTTTCTTTATCCATTCATCCACTGGGGGACACTAACGTTGTTTCCATATCTTGGCTGTTGTAATTAATGCTGCAGGAAACATGAGGGTACACATATCTTTTTGTGTTAGTTTTCATTTCCTTTGGATAAATATCCAGAAGTGGAATTACTAGGTGGTATGCTAGTTCTATTTTTAATTTTATAAGGAAATTCCATACTATTTCCCATAGTGGCTGCACCAGTTTGCTTTACCACCAGCAATGCATGAGGGCTCCCTTTTCTCCACGCCCTCTCCAACCCTTGGTGTTTCTGGTCTTTTTGACAATAGCCATTATACCAGGTGTGAGGTGGTATCTCATTGTGGGTTCGATTTGCATTTCCCTGATGATGAGTGATGTTGAGCATCTTTTCACGTACCTGCTGGTCACTGTATGTCTTATTTGGAAAAGTGTCTATTCAGGTTCTCTGCCCCTTTCTTAGTCTGATTGATATTTTGCTATTGAGTTGCATGAGTTCTTTTATATTTTGGATATTAACATCTTATCATATATATGACCTGCAAATATTTTCTTCCTTTTCATTTTTTGGGTGGTTTCCTTTGCTGTACAGAAGCTTTTAGTTCAGTGTAGTCCCACATTTATTTTTGCTTTTGTTGCCTTTGCTTTTGGTGTCAAATAAAAAAAAACATCATCACTAAGACTGATCTGATGTCAAGGAACTTACCCCTATGGTTTTCTGTGGGAGTTTTACAATTTCAGGTCCTTTGTTCACATCTCTAATCCATTTTGGGTTAATTTTTGTGTGTGGCATTCAGCAGTTGTCCAGTTCCCTTCCTCTGCATGTGGCTGTCCAGTTCTCTCAACACCATTTACTAAGGAGACTGTCCTTTCCCCATTGTTTATTCTTGGCTCTTTTGTCTTAAATTAATTGACCATATATGTGTGGACTTACTTCTGGGCTCTCTGTACTTTCAACTTATATTTAGATTTTACCTTTTCATGATTTTTTTCATTTACTATGACTTTGAATTTCTCTTCCATATATTTGGTTTCTTTTAGGGACATTTGTTCAAACTTCTACATCCATTAGGTTCCTTCAGATTTTTTATTTGTTTGGCTGCGTTGGGTCTTCGTTGCTGTGTGCAGGCTTTCTCTAGTTGTGGCAAGCAGAGGCTACTCTTTCTTGTGGTGTGCGGGCTTCTCATTGCGGTGGCCTCTCTCATTGTGGAAGATGGGCTCCAGGCACGTGGGCTTCAGCAGTTGTGGCTCATGGGCTCAGTAGTTGTGGCTCCTGGGCTCAGTTGTTGTGGCATGGCATCCAGGCTCTAGAGTGCAGGCTGAGTAGTTGTGGCGCATGGACTTAGTTACCCGGTGGCATGTGGGATCTTCCAGGACCGGGGCTTGAATCTGTGTCCCCTGCATTGTCAGGCAGATTCTCAGCCACTGCACCACCAGGGAAGTCCCCTCCTTCAGAGTTTTAGAAGCATCTCTCTTTGGTTTCCTACTATTGGCTGTTGCTTCTGAGAAGTCTGATGCCACTTGATTCCTGATAACCTGGTGTCTGAGGTTTCTTGTTTTCCTTCCTGAGATATTTTAGGATCTGTTATGCACAATGCAGTGCCATGATGTGGGCAGGTTTTGTTTTGTTTGTTTGCTTTTTAATGTTACTGTTTTAGTCACTTGAGAGGCCCATTCATATGGAAACTAATATTTTCCATTTGGGGGAAATTTCCCTGTATTTTGTCTTTGCTGATTTCTTCCCTTCCTCCTTTTCATTCTCTCTTTAATTCTCAGTCTCTTCTCTCTCTCTTCCCCAGCCCCCATCTCATTCTTCTTTGTGTGTGTGCGGGTTGGGGGGGGGTGGGGGGTGAGAATTACCTTCTTTGTGTATTGAATTTCCAAATTCTCTAATTTTCTTTTACTTACTTTGCTCTTAAAAAAAAACCTCATTGTCGTTTTGGTCTCCTCTCTGAGAGATTTCAACTTCATTTTCTATCTTACATTGATTATTTCCTCTAAAATATAATATTATTAACAAGAATTCTTATTAATGAATTAATTTATTTTCAGGATCTTCATTTTTAATCACCTCATGTTGATACTTTATGATGGGAAAAGTTCTCCGAGTATATTAGTTACCATTTTGTCCTGTTTCTGGTATCGTCTGTTTTTATCTATGATTCCTTTGCCCAACTCTAGACTTTTGTCCTTTCTTGGTGACCTAATAAGCTCTTTTCACTGACTGGTGAACTTCTATGCCTTTAAGACACATCCCAAACATCATTACCTCTGTAAGTGTCTTCTTACCACTTCAGCGAGAGTTTATCACCATCTTCATCTTACTGTCCCTGCACAGTGACTATAGCTCTACCATGGTATTTGTGTATGTCACATTTCATCATAACTTTTATACAAGTGTCTCTTTCAGGAAACCTAGCTCCTCAAAATCAAGAACTATGTCTGAATCTATGCGTGTGGACTTTCTGTAACAAATTCCAGGAGCAAGAACATTACAGTGGTCACCAGGTGTGCTGTAAACGCTGTAGGTCATCCTTCACGTTTCTCACGTGCAGGCATACTTTGTTTTATTACTCTTCGATCTGTTGCACCTTGCAAATATTGCATTGTTTACAAATCGAAGGTTGTGGCAACCAGATGACGGTTAGCATCTTATATTAATAAAGTATTTCTAAACTAAGAAATGTACATACCTGCAGACATAACGCTGTTGCACACAACAGACTACAGCACAGTGCAATCAGACTTTTACATGTACTGGGAAACCAGAAACATGCACGTGACTCCCTTTATTGGGATATTCGCTTCATGACAGTGGTCTGGAACTGAACCCACAATATCTCCAAGGTCTGCCTGTATAAATTTACATCAGCCTCAAGTGAAATATTGACTTGATGATGATGACATAGACAGCCCTTAACGTCATTACCGTGTTTTCTCATCCACGTCGCGCCCACCTTTAAGAACAAAAGTTGTGCTGTCCTCTCCAGCTTCGGGCACTCTCCTCCCCCACAGACGATGTCCGCCATCCCTCCATGGCATCCTTTCACCCCTGTGCGTTGCCCTCATCATGACTCACCTTGACAGAGCTCATGCCCCAGGGAGCTTGTCACTTGTATTTCAAGCACCTGACACATGGTAGGCCCTGGGGACATTTTAATGACAGTGTTATTAACTGGAAGGAAGCAAATTTGTGGGGGACTCTGTGGTCTGCCACAAACCCATGCAGAGGGCAGAGCTAATTCTCATGCAACACTGAGCCGGAGCCTGGGGAAGTCTTCCCGCCATCGGACAGGAAGGGGTCGGGCCGTGAGGGGAGCTCAGAGAAGAGCTCAGAGGAGGGGCTTCGGGAAACTAAATATACTCACCATCGCCCATCGCAGGCCTCTGGGTTGGACTTGTTGTCTTGGAGGGAAGCGTCTGGTTCTAGGCCCTCTCTCCGTGGCGTTCTTACTTCACCTCAAATTAATTTCACACTCTGCCTACCAAGTTTTAAGATAAGAAAAGGGGATTGCTTTGAAGCAGCTAATGAAAAACAATGCCCCAGAAGTCGTAATTGGAGGTTTGTTTTTTTTCCCCCATCAGACGGTGTGCAAATCTAAACACGTGATTAACTTTCATTTGGGTGCATGTTTAGCAATTCCACTTTATCTAACAAAACAGCTGTTATCATTTCAGTACAATATATAGTACAAATAATGCAATGTGTCGTGAATTTTACAAGGTCCCGGTGAAATGATTTTATTACTGAATAGGCATTTAAAACATGGGTGAATTTTTTTCATGAGGACCTGTATTTTTAATAAATGAGGCATTTATACACATGAAATAGCTCATTTTTATACAAATGCAAATAACCACCCAAAGAAGTAAGTTTTACCAATGGAAAGTATATTTATTGGTAGTATTAAAAAAGAGAAGCTTTTACGTTTTTTTTTTTCCATTGTGTGTAGCTCTTCAGCACCGAGCCTATTACAGAGAGCTAAGTAAATATTCCATTCCAACTTCAGCAAAATAGTCCTATTTCTGTTATCAAAATAGTCCTATTTCCGTAGTAATTCTTAACGGATCACTGACTCAAAGAGTGAGACTGGTTCATGAATTCAGAGACAAAACTGGTAGCTCACCCTTTAAAAATCGTACCACCATTAAATAAAATGTGCAGATCACCAAAGGCGCATGCCTGTGGGTTTATAAGACATGGAATGTGGAAATTCTTCGCTTTGTTTATATAATCGCGTGATAGAAATTTTCTTCAAAAACTATAAAAAAAAATCTTAAAAGAAGATTTAAAATTCTTAGACTTAAACAGTTCTGACCCCAATAACTTATAATCTAAACTGCCAGAGGCAATAAGTCCCTCAATGCTCCCTGGAAAGTAAATCTTCCCTGAGCTGGCAGCCCAATCCGTAACCTCAGTCACATCAGCCCTTCCAGCCCTTGTCTGATGAGGACTAGGAAATGTTTTGATGAAGCTTATTTAAAGTAGATAACCAACAAGGACCTAGTGTATAGCACAGGGAACTCCACTCAATGCTTTGTAACAACCTAAATGGGAAAAGAATTTGGAAAAGAATAGACACATGATAGGTACAATTGAATCACTTTGCTGTACACCTGAAACGAACACCACATTAATCACCTATGCTCCAATATAAAATAAAAATTAAAAACAAAACACCAAATATCAATACACAAAAACTTTTGCCAGATCCACACGAAAAAATAAATGCACCGTGTAATTCTCCAAAAAAAAAAGAAAAATACTTATAAACACATACACTATAAATGAATTCAATGAGGTTTCTATGCTAGGGTGAGAAAATAAGACAAATAAGTTATACAATTACTTTACACTATTTTTTTATCACTCAGAGGTGAAACAAAATATCAATATTCTGTGTTTAAATTTGGACTTCCTAGAACATTCTCTTTATTAAAAAATTCATTAACTTATTTTTAAGTTCCAACTTGTTATTTCGTTGATGAAGACCAAGTTATTAACTTTAAAAATAATTTTTAAGATCAACTCTATGGAAATACTAATTCTGAGTAAAAGAAAAAAACAGTCTCCATTTTCAATTCAGGACACTTTTTCATCCAAAATATGTATGTCCTTTCAAGTGAGTGCTGAATAAAAACAAATTTGAGAAAACATATGTTTTATTTTACTGATTTATGCTCGTATTTTATTATTAGGTAACGCAGAACAGTAAATTTCATGGGAATGGTTTGTATTTTCTCTGGGAAAATTTGTGTCACGCAGAGGTGTTTTTACATGGTGTTTTACACGTGAATGCTTTTCCACACCTTCTTGTACGAAGTAGAATGACCACCAGGTTGTGCTAAAACCTTGCAATGGTTTTATTCTGCTGGAGGCTGGGGTGGAGAGGGGCGGCCGGCTTCTAAATGCTACAACTTATATGGGTGTTATGTCACTAAACTCGATGGTGCACTGAGACATGCCTGCCTGACAGGTTTCCACGGGCATGCTGATGTTTTACATCTCTGAGCTCACACTTACTGAAGAATGGTACTACCAGGCAAATCAATCATACTCTTTCTGTGCAGAATGATTTTTTCTTCTAGACTGTCTTCCATACAGTCTTCCCCAAAGTGGTCCAGCCTGACATCTCCACTCGCCCATTATAGAAATCCACTCCTATTCACTGCTCTGACGGCAGGAACCCCTGGGAATGGAGTTCTCTCTGGGGTCAGCGCTTCCCGCGGCAGATCCCAGACCTCTAATCTCTCCAAGCATATCCTTCCATCAGCACCAGCTCCTTCCAGGCAAAAAACACAAAAGGAGCTCCAGGTCGGTGGCATTTTTCTTTGCCCCACATCAGAACAATGTTGCAAAAGCCTTATGTATCTCACAGATGCAGAAACACGTGGACTGAAGCCCTTTTGCGCAATGCATTTTGGCTACTTGGAAGATTCAGTCAAGGGTCTTTTCTGCCTATTTTGGCTGCTACTTTGTTAGACCTCTATTAGGTGGTAGATTAAGTTCATGTAAGTTTAGGTACTTCAGCATCCTCTTTGGTCACCTTTGGAAACAAAAGAATTTGTCATTGAGGAGAACTAAATAACATAATACGATGGTAAACGTCTAATGAAGGTAAGTTAGAAAGTACAGTTTTTAGAAAAATACGTATGCATAAATCTATGTGTGTTTAATCATAAAAAAATTGAAACTGTATGGTAGCTCTGAGGAACGGTATTTCCTTCCCGGGAATGGGTTCTATCGCCATGGGAGCTGTACGTTCCTTCGCTTCTTGGGCCCCAGCTCATCTCTGCTGGGCTGATCATCTTTGGAGGTTATGCCTCTAAAAATGCTGGCCTCAACATCTTCCCAGAACTGCTCCAGAGCTGGAGTTTGCAAACTCAAATACCTTCAGAGGTTAGGAAAATAACAAGAAGGAATGAAAAAGGTTGATAAAATATTAAGGGTGGCAGCTTCAAAAACATGGAAAATGCATATCCCTAAAAACACTCAAATTCAATTATTTTTAAAGCACGGCTCTGGCCTGAGAAAACACCCCAGTAGCCTGAGCTTTACACCATCTCTGTGCTACAGTTACCGGTCCTGTTTCTGTCCCAGGAAACTTTTGCTGCTGGTCTGCTGCTGGTTTGCATCTGCCTCTCTTCCTTTACATTTATACCCTGTAACTTCCACTTCTGAAGAGGAGGAGGAGGAGGAGGAGGGGGAGGAGGAGGAGGAAGGGGAAGAGGAGGAAGGGCAGAGGAAGATCTGTGTTCTACTCAGGGAAACAATGGCATTTTTTCCTCTGTTACACTTTTCACTGGAAACATCACCTTACTCTGTGCTGGGCTCAGTTTTTCTGTATAATAGTTTCCAAGGCTTTTTATTTAATTTTGACACTTGTTTAGATCCATTGCTTTCTCTGTGTGGTCATCTGCCTCTAAGGGTAATTATCTCAGGGGATCTCAAGCCATCCCCTAAGGCAAAGCTTCCCAACCAGGTGAGCCAGACGCCTTGGTGTACCTTGACCTTGACCCCCACCGTCCTCACAGGGTCCTGAACCTGAGACTGGTCACCCACGGGGATGGGAAGCCTCCTGTGCGGAGTACAACTTCTTCGGTTTACCATTTATCTCAGTTGCCTTTTAATACTTCCATTCACTCTGAGGTCACGAGATGAGCACGCTGGGACCAGAGACGTGGCTCCTTGGCCACATGGTCACTTATCACGTGGGTCAGATGTCTGTGGTCTGTAGAGCAGCATCCATCCGTCTGTCCTAATGACCTGTATTGACTTCACGACTGCATATCTGTGGGCTCTGATGTATAGATGCCAACGATGCAGACTCTCTGTTTTAGAGCCTCTGGCCTCTCTGCTCCGAGTGCTGAGGGCAGTTTATACCGCCCTTAGGCCTGGCGGGGAGGAGGCTGCCACCAGGAGGAGGAATGTGGCCCAGCGAGGGAGACCATTGTCTTGAATGATCTCTTTTCTTCTTTCTTTTCTTCTTTCACAAGCATTCACCCCTTTTCTGCAGCTTTGTGCCAAAAGGCAAAATGACCTTGCTTTTTATACAAATACGTTTTTCTCTTTTTTAAGCTGCTGCGGTCCCAGGAGAAGGGGATTCGTTTTATCAACTGTAAGTGCTGTAAGTTTTCCTTGTTGCACTACTCGTGACGGGCACTTGGGACCTACTGGCTTCACAGCTTGGATTTTGGATCTTTCTCTGCTTCTGTGTTTGTAAATTTTCTGCCCCTTCGTTTAAAGGTTTTTTTTGCCCTCCCGAATCTTTCCTGCTTTCCACTTAGATGACTGTCCACTGCTTTCGTCTCAACTGCATACTCTAACGTCTCACTGTTTAGATGTCCACCTGTCTATTTCTTTTGTGTTTGGTTCTTGCTTTAAGTTTTCACTCTTGCCTTGTCTTCTTGGGGCATCTCCTTTTGGCCTTTTTGACCCTTCCTTACAGAATAATTTCTTACTACGTTCTGGTTTTTCAGAAAGTCTCAACATCTGCCTTGAACTTGACTCACGTTCTTCCAAAAATTATTCCAGGAGCATTTCAATAAACATGCAGAGAGGAGGTCTGCTCCGTCTCCAGTGTGCATTGTATTCTGAGAAAATAAACTTCGTATAAAGGTAAAGTGTCAAACGCTGCTCTCTTCTACTTCCAGGCCAACGTTCCCTGTCTCAGGTGTCAGGAACCAGGACTGGGTGGACTCCTGCCCTTCCTCTTATCTTTAAGGGGGCGCTCTGCAGGGTGAGACGTGTCAGCTTGCTTAGTGGGAGTCATTTATATTAATGCACCTTGTGGTGGGGAATCTGTCAAGTGGCATGAAATTCATTGTCATGTAAAATGTAAAGGGACTCTACCTTATTATATGTATATATTTTAAAAGAGGGTAAAAGGATTCAGTTTCTGTCCAAAAGCATTGTGCAGAGACAAGAGACTTTTAAAGAAAGATGGAGGCAAAGCATCTTACATATTTCATTATAGTTTTTAACAGTATTAACTTTTTCCTCTTACATGTTCAAGTCTTCTTTTCTGTCTGTACTACTGCTGTGCAGAGCCACTGATCATAGAAAAATTGTTGACTTTACCTCTCACCTTTGGCTAAAAATATAAAGAGTTGCGTAACTTTTCAGATAGATTTTTCTTTTATCCTGTTATGTATTTACTCACTTGCTTGCCCAAAAGAAACCCACAGAGAGAATCAGAAGGGGGAAAAAAAACCTCATTGTTTTCCTCTGCTTTTAGAACCCAAACTAATTAATTAGATGAAATCAAGTTCTATGTATTAATCTAACAAACGAAATATACTGCATACAGAATAGGTTTAGACATCTTTCCTCCACCAGGTTTATTTAAGGTTCTTTGGCAGGAACTTGCACTGGAATAGGCAGCTTCTTGGATGCTTTCTTACTTGCAACTTGACACCTAATGGTTTTCCTCCTGGCTGAGAAAATCCATAAACAGAAGTGAGCGAAAGACCTTGTGATTCCAGCACTCCCAGCAGCTTGGATCCCTGGAAAGGAGGGGCAGGCAGGGCGATAGGATGGAGGCTGCTCTCGGCTGCTGTTTTAAGATGCATCCAACAACGAAAACATCCTCTCTGAGAAGCATGAGGCCATGTCCTTAAGAGCCAGGGCATCCACTTGACCTTTGAGAGCTGGGTGAAATTTCCACTCCATCCTGGGTGAGGAGGCTGCTTTCAAACAGCCCTTTTGGTGCCAAGGCAGATGCAGGGGTAGTAAAGCCTTCAGAGCTGAAAGTCTGAGCCTTGTTCTAGCAACATGGCTGCATGATTTGGGGAGAGTTACTTCACTGTTTTAGCTTCAATTTTTTTCATCTCTAAAACTGGGATAATATTTAAAAACTACCATTTATTTAAGGCAATAGCCCAGGCACTATGCTAGCATGTTAGGTTTTCTCATTTAATCCTAAATGGAAAAGTAATGCAGCAGTAGAATTTGATGGTGGGCTGGTTTTCTGACCTCTCCAAACCCCAGTTTTCTCATCTGTAACCCGGAAATCATGAGGTTTCTTACCTCCCAAGGGTTGTTGGGAAGATTGTCCAAGATAACGTGCAAAAAAAAAAAAATCTTACAAGAGTGATTGACACACAACCAGAATTCGGTCAATGATGGCTATTAACAGTCCTCGAAAAGTAGCTATTATCCCCTTTAAAGATGTGGAAACTGGTACCAATAACAGTTGCCAACTAGCAGACGTGGATTCAAGCTTAGGTCCACTGGCTTTTAAAACTTGGCTCATACCACCAGGCTAATAAAAATTGCTGCTGCCAGAACCCTCTCTTCCCTGTGCCTCACTCCCACCCACCCTGCCTTCGCTGGGTCCACTGATGTCTGTGGATCATCCCAACACTCAGCTCCCTTCTCTGGTTCCCAGGCCGATCCTGACTTGAGGGAGGAAGTTCCAAACCAGACTCAGCCTCTCCATCCTTTGAGGCTGGAGACTGAGTCACTCTTCCTGTTACTGTGAATTCAGGACAAAAAGTCCCAGCACTAACCACAGAGTCCTGTCTGTTCACTGAGGAAACCCCCGCAGTGGTCTCACAAAGGAGAGGAAAGCCTTGCGATGATACTGACCATAGACTCTGAGTCCCACCCCCTCACCGCTTCTCCACCTTCCCTGTCCAGTCCTTCTTCCCCACAGCTCACAAAACCAGGCTCAGCTTGCTGTTGACAAGAGCAACGACACCACGATGGGCACTTTGCACGCCCTCCCTCTAATAGGTGTTATATTCCTAAGGCAACCATTCATACCTCACATTTAAATTGAGGAAACAAGCTTAGAATGATTGCATAATAGACCCAAGGTCACACAATCATTAACATTTATAAACATCACAAATTTTGCATTTGCTGATCTATCTAAATCACCTAGAGCAAGGTTTCTCCACCTCAGTGCTGTCCTAGCTATATTCTCGTGGGAAGTGGAAAGGGAGAGAGGGTTTGCCATCACCTTTTAGTGGCATAACATGGAAGTAGCACACATTGTCCCCCATATCTTGTTACCTCCACTCTCATCCCATTGGCTGGAACTTAGCTCTAGGGCCACACCTTGCTGCAAGGAAGGCAGGGATGCGTGGCCTTTTTTTGTGTCCGTATAAAAATCAAGGATAGTGATGGCTCATTTCAGGAGTCAACTTAACCAGGCTAAGGGCTACCCAGATAGCTGGTGAAACATTATTTCTGGGGGTGTCTGTGTGTGAGGGTGTTTCTGGGAGAGATTAGCATTTGATTCAGCAGACTGAGGAAAGACATCTCCCCTCGCCAATGTGGGTGGCATCGCCCAATGCGTGGAGGGTGCAAACGGAAAAAAAAGTAAAGGAAGAGTGAATTCTTTCTCTCTCTCCCTGATCTGGGGTGTCCATATATTCCTACCCTCAGCTATCAGAACTCCTGGTTCTCAGGCCTTTGGACTTGGACCGAATTACACCAGCAGCTTTCCTGGGTCTGCAGCCTGCAGACAGCAGACCATGAGGCATCTTGGCCTCCATAACCTCGTGAAGCAATTCCTTCAATAAATTTCTTCTTGTATCCCTCTCTCTATATATCCGATTGGTTCTGTTTCTCTGGAGGACCCTGACTAATACAGGAATTCTACTGTTGTAGAAAAAAGAAAATAGACATTGGGAACCATTAACAATGTCCACCACATCACTTTCCAGTATTGTCATTGGTCTCAAGGGCTTTGTCAGTGTGAGTGCTTTGTGAAAGCTAAGGAAACAAAAACAAACCAAACCAAAAACCAACAACAACACTGAACTAACCCTAGCTGCAGACTTCTTGTAAAAAACTCTCATACCACAAATCCTGAGATTTTTTTTTTACCGACTCATAAAGGTAAGTAAGACGGAGCAATGATCACATCAAGTTTCCCCAGGATTAGGGTTAAGGTTAGGATTAGGATTAGAGGTAAGGTTAGCCGTAGGGTTTGGGTTAACTTTGTTTCAGCTAGGATTTGCAGCTGAGGCCTGGGTGAAGGGCTCAGTGATGACAGGGATTCTTTTTTTTTATTATTATTTTTTATTTTTTTAAGTCCTTTATTGGAGTATAATTGCCTTACACTGTTGTGCCATTTTTTGCTGTGCAACAGAGTGAATCAGCTGTATGTATACATATACCCCCATGTCCCCTCCCTCGACTCCCTCCCGCCTTGCCTGTCCCAGCCCTCTAAGTCATCACCCATCATCGAGTTGACCTGCCTGTGTTATGCAGCAGCTTCCCACTAGCCATCTATGTCACATGTGGTCGTGCATATATGTCAATGCTACGCTCTTACGTCGTCCCGGCTTCCCCTTTGCATGCCCCCCCCCCCCCCCCCCGTGTCCTCAAGTGCCTTCTGTACATGTGACAGGGATTTTGAATGTACAGGATTTACCATTAGCTGAGCTGCAATTCATTTGATTTTCACACGTGTGATCTTTTCTAGATCCAGGCAGGAAGAGCCCCCCACGTCTTCCCGCGGCCGGCCACTCGAAGGAGGCTGCTGACGGCACAGTTTACGTCAAAGAGCCCTGGACTTGAGAACTGATTCTGTCTCGTGTTGCACGGATCTGCTTTGATGATGCCAGACTACACATCTCACCCTGACTTTTCTTATCTGCAAAAGGAAGGGAAAGGACCCCGTGCTCTCTGTATTCTGTGGAAGCGACAGCATCCTCTAAATCTGGGCTTCCACAGTCACTCCATAAGACGGCTGGGGGACGGGGGCAGTGCCAGGGTCCCCCTACGGTGGTCTGAATAATCCAGTGTGGCACCCACCCCAGTCATCGCCTGGCTGGCTCTCTCGGTTCATCCGAGGTCCAGGCATAACAGGCCCGCCCTGCTGCCTCTGACCGAGGTATATTGAGGGAGACGCATGTGGCTGTTTACACAGCCTGGGAGCTGGGGCCTGGCTCACCCTGGCCTGAGCCTCTCACTTCTCTGAGAACTGGAATTCCCCAAATTTTCCCCCAAATTAAAAGAACTAACAAACTGTATTACAAAAACAAACAGAGTTTGTTTTTCTTTTAACAAATAAAAACTAATTTATGCTCAAGCTTTGTTGCCTTGAATCTACCCGACCGCACGATTTCACTGCCAATACTTCTCTGTATTAACTTCTCAAGTTCGTCAAGCTTAGCCCTTGCTGGAAAAAGTATAGGGTTTGCAAGCCACTAATTGGCCTAAAATGCTCCTCTATTTTATATAAACACACAGCATAGTATCAAAAATAGAGTTGCATTCATTAGCCTAAAAATCCAGCTTCCCATGTGAAAACTTTTTTTATACCCCTTAAGATTTAGGTCTGCGTCTGGAGTTAAAGGAAAACTTGTTTTTTAAACGTCTACTCTATAATTTCACATAAAAAAAAAAGAGATGGCTTTGATTTCTATTTTTGCCTATTAATGTATTTTATAAGCAGTGAGGCCGAAAACGAAAATCTTTCCCTCAGTTATTCAGCGCTAATATCGCTAGGAAAGTAAATCCGAAACTATGCAAAAACCAAGCAACAACAGGACAACAACGATGACAAGACAAGAGAAATAGGTGGGTTCTGTGGGTTCTGCCCCAGATGGGTGGTTAAGTCCCCACCACATCTTGCAGACTATTGTTTGCAATCGTCTGCGATTTGTAGCGGTCAAGTCCACCCTGCCCCTCATCCCTTCCGCAGATGACTCTTCCTTCTGCTTCACCGAGAGCAAGATGATCCCACGTGTCCCCTTGGCCCGCGTTGCCCGAGCTCGGGGTCCGTCTGTGTATCCCTCCTTCGGACCTCCTTCCCCCTCCGGATCTGCAGCTCCTCCTGCCTTTGCTGCACGAGGCCCCACCTGTGTTCTTGGTTCCACAGCCTCACCCCCTTCCTCAATTTCACCAGCCTCCACTCCCAATTTGTGTCTTCTGCTAATCATTCTGACCTACAAACATGTTTCCCAGGTTCTCGAAACAAAAGATCTACTTTGTCGCTCCCCCATCTCACCCCATCCTAGCTGCCTCGGCATCAACTTCAAATTCTCAGAAGAGTTGTGTACATCAGCTGCTATGTTGCCTCATTTCACACTCACTTTTCAAATCTTTGAAATCTGTTTATCCCCAAACAGACGCCTGACACTCATCTTTCCAAATTTAATGATAAGCTCTGGATTACCAAATTTAGTGATTCTTTTTAGTCCTCTTGTGACTTGCCTTCTGTAGAAGGGGACACTGTATACACTGATCCCCCCAATTGCCTGCTAACCTGGGACTAGAGACACGGGCAGCCCACCTTCCTGCCCTGGCATTGAGCCTCAGATCTAGAAGGACATTACTTTCTGCAAGGACAAAAGGTCCCGCAGGCCTGTTCCTAACTGTAGGATGATGACTCCAGTTTTGACCACATTCAGTGTTGTGGCGAATTTCTCACTAGCTTCTACAATAGGCTGTTACTCTTAGCACCTTATACTTCAATGAATAGAAGTTCTTACTTTTAAGATAATGAAATATGTGCATACTTTCCTCTGTGGATGGTGCTATTTGCATCTTGTTTATACAGATAACTTCCAGACCAAAAAGTGTGGCATCAGCACCTCCTCTGAGGGACCGAACTCACATTTTAATTCACTGCTGGAAACTCCCATCTAGTCCCCGTATGTCCGGGATCAAGGCTTCAGTGTTGTCTTTGATCCCTTCCCAGGGCCCATGATCACAAAGACTGATTGATTCTGTGTTTCAAAGCGTCTGGCAGGCGTCCATTATTTTGATACCTGCAGCCAAGGCCCTGGTATAAGCCCTTCCTACCTTTGACTGCACTATTTTAATACAACCTCAGAGTCTCCTGGACTCCGAATGCACTCATCTTTAGTTTATCCAACACATGCTGTCAAAGCACTTTCCTGTAGTGCATCTCTGATGGTAACATGATCTTTCTGTGATTCTCCCCTGGCTCACAAACAAAGGTCACGCTCCCCTGCTGACCTGAGAGCCCCCCACGATCTGCACCCTACCCTATGCACACACTGACCTGTGCCACTCACTGCATGCTCAGTACCAGCTGCTTTTTATATTCCTGGAATTGATTTTAGTGTGTTGCCCCTGCTTGAAAGACCTTGACCCCGGAGATGGCACCGTAAAAGGTCGCTGCCATGATACATCTCAACTCAGATGCTATCTACTCTGAGAATCATTTCTGGATCTCTGTTTCCATCCCCCTCTTGGATTTATCTCTCTTGAAAAGTAATTTCTCCCTCAACTTAAATCCCACTGATGTTTTCATCTCCCAGCCTCAGTTATTTGAGAAGCAAGTTTGTTTGGAAGGCAAGTGAGTTCTTTATTTCAAGAATAAATTGATGGAACGAGAAGAAGATGGGAACAAAGAGGAAAAGGTTGGGGGAAAGAGGGAGAGGGAGAAAAGAAGGAGAAAGAACTGTGGGGAAGACACACAAGGGGGAAAAGATGTGGGGGGGAGGAGGAGAGGGGGATGGATGAGAGGCCTGAGCTGCGGAGAAAGGGGAGAAGGACCACAGCCACAGAGGCAGGCGCTCAGCAGACACCGAGTCCGAGAAGGTCCACCACCAGAGAGGAATGCGCTCAATTCAACAGGGCGTGGCAGCACACCCGGAAGAGACCGATAGAGCAGACCTGTGGCCACGTAGGGACCGTGACCCAAGGTGGCCCAGGGGAGAAAACTACGGAGGCAGCTGATCAGCCATACGAAAAAGAATGGAATTGCATTCCCATCTCATATCACACATACATGCTAATTCCACTTACTTTAGGGATGTAAAACCAAAAAGAAAAGACGTAAACATTTAAATAAACAAATACGAGAATAACTTCCGTAGGTTGGGAAGGGAAGGATTTTGTCAACAAGACACATAGCACCGTCCATATAGGAAAATAATTCGTACATTTCATTACTTTAAAAGTAAGACCTTCTGTTAACTGAAATATACCGTGTTAAGAGTGTAAAGACAAGTGTAGCATATAGGAACAATGTAGGATTAATATGCAAATACACACACACATACAAACACACATATTTGTACATTCCATAAGAAACAATTTAAAAGTCAAGCAGGTTTTATTCAATAGTGAATAGAAAACAGGTGGCTTCTAAACATGGGAGAAGATATTTAGCCTTTTTGTTAATAAGGAAAACAAAAAGGGTATGGATGAAGTGAGACCTCTGAGCCACTCTTGGGATGCACCTTGCTGCACCCACTTTGACAAACACAGGTCTCTCTTTTTTTTTTTTTAATAAATTTACTTATTATTTATTTATTTATGGCTGCATTGGGTCTTTGTTGCTGCACACAGACTTTCTCTAGTTGTGTTAAGCGGGGGATTCTCTTGCTGCAGAGCACGGACTCCAGGTGTGTGGGCCTCAGTAGTTGTGGCACGTGGGCTTAGTAGTTGTGGCACTCAAGCTCTACAACACAGGCTCAGTAGTTGTGGTGCACGAGCTCAGGTGCGGGATCTTCCCGGACCCGGGATCGAACCCATGTCCCCTGCGTTGGCCAGTGGATTCTTAACCACTGTGCCACAGTGGTTAAGTCCTAACACTTAGTTCTAAATATGCAAATTTAAAGGTTCATGTGCTCTATAACCCACTGATTTCATATATGCTTGAGAAACTTCTGCATATTTATAAAATGAATGAAAATGAATGAATGACACCTACAGGTATGAAAAAGTAAGTAGAGAAAAAGCAACTATAGAAGAGTTATTTACAAAATCATTTCATTTTTATAAAGGCCAAAACCAAGTTAAAGTAAATGATATACTGTTTACAGATTATAGGCATGTGTGCATCTGTGCATGTATACACACATATATTCTATAAACACTGATAAAAACAAATGATACAGCCTTCAGGACACACATATTTGGCCAAGGAAGAGGAGCATGCAGCTGATAAAAGCGCATGGGGCATCAAAGGTACTGTTAACATTCTGTTTCTTAAGATGCTGGGTGCTGGGTGTTCATTTTATTAATCTCTGAAATGTATTCATGTATTTTGTGCCCTCTTTTGTTTATATTATATAGTCAGTGTGTGGGTATAATGCATATATAAGAACTACCTATGTCATATATAAATGTGTATGTAATATATGTAAATAAATATTTAATATATTTGCAAATGCATATATATATAGGAATGAGTAGAAGAATTATTTTTTAAGCTGTAATCTACAATATTTGAAGAAGCCATTGGAGGCTTTAAAAAGTACTGATACCACTGACTATGAAAGCACTTTGAAGCTCAGAGCACAGGAAGAAACCCAGGGTGAGTGAAGACACTGGGAGAGGCCACTCAGGAAAAACAGGGAAGAGCACAGTTTTCTCCAAGTGCATCATATGTTCCACGGGGTTAGGCTACTGGTTCAGCGTTTGGAACAATGGTGTTGGAGGCCGTGGCTGCCTGCGGAAGAGGCTGAAGGTAAAGAAGAAAGATGAAGGAGGAGGAGGTGGGGGAAGGACCCTAGCTGCCACTAAAGATAGACTATAATGAAAAAAAGTGATGGGAATGAAAAATCTATATTTAGAGGATCAAAAGTAACCTGAAGAGTAAGATACTGCAGAGGTCCTTCCTGCTGCAATGAACCAGATCTTGGATAAGTCTGCATATACACAAAAAATTATTGGCTCAGAAGTGAGTAATAGATGACAATTGAAAAATGAACTAAGTCTAAATAAAAACAGAAGGAAATTGAATGAAGGAAATTGGCATTGTTTTGGTGGCATGTGGTAATACCCAGATATGGCCCCAGGTTAGCGCATCTAAGACAAGGTCCAAGGTCGCACTGCTAAGCTGGGAGGTAAATACAGAACTCAGAGTGAAGCCAAGAGCCTCAGATAGCACAAAGGAAGCACAAATCATCTACAGAAGAAAGGAACCTTGTTGTTTACTCTCAAGATTTGCAGGTTGAGTTTACTCAAATATGAGTTTACATATTAAAAAGACAACAGAACGTTAAAACTTCAATAACTTGCTAAACCCTGTGTTTTGCTCCCACTTCGGACCTATACATTTCAATTATTCCCACTTACCTCCCAGCGCTTAAAGAATCAACTGATATGCTCTAGGGAAAATTATAGATACAGACGCAGGTAAGTTGTATCTATATATTTGTATCTACCTATATATTTCTATCTATTTATGTATCTCTATCTCTGTGTGTGTATTGAATTTCCAGGTTCTATGTCTGTCTTTTCAGGGAATACTCAAGTCCAATCATTATTCCTCGGTTCAGACATTCCCCAAGTTACTGGCCATTCCCCAGCCTGAATCATCATACCACTCATTCTAATGATACCAACTCATCCCCTCATTTATTCAATAAGTAATTATTGAGTGCCTACTAGATGCCAGATGGAGTACATATAGTATCCCCAGCTGCAGACACAAAATAAACTATATAACTATGAACTCTGTTGTACTACTAGGGTACAGGCTAAGCTTCTGCAACAAAGGGACCCCAAAGGATAGAAACACAAACAACAAAATGTTTATTTCTTTCCCATACCAGTCTATCGACTGGTCAGGCCATCATCACTTACAGACCCAACAAGTCTGTGCCAACGTTTGCCATCTTCCAGCCCATATAAAGGAGAGTTCATGGAGAAAGACCAGGAAAGTTTATGGACAATTGTATATGAGGAAAAGACCTGAAAGCGTCACGCGTACCTCAGCTCATATGCCTGTGATGAGAGGGGAGACACTTACCTCAGCTGACTGCAAGAGGAATGGAAAATGCAGGCTTTAACCTGGCGGCTCTGGGGTCAGCTAAAAGCATGCCGTGTGTAAGCGTCAAAGACCAGATATTGGGCGACCGGAAGTTGTCCGCTACATCTCCTGTAGGCCATTCTATAGTCCCCGTGATGCTGCAGTGATAAGTGACATATAGTGATTATGCCTTAAAACAGACATTGGGGGCCAAAGAAGTTGACCTGGATGAAACTCATTTTAGCTGGGACTCGAGATGTGTAGGAATCAGTCAGACAAAAGGTAGAGTGAAGGCGTGCTCGGGCAGAAGGAGAAGTGTGCAAAGACAGGAGATGAAGGCAATTACGGAGACTCAGGGAAAGTGTCACTAAGTCCCAGATTGGTCCCTGGTACATAACAGATACTCAGTACACCTGCACTGAGTGAATAAATGAATCTACTGAGTTCAAATGCCAGCACCTCTACAGTATTCCCAGCAGGTGGCTTTCCAGTCTCTGTATACTTCTCGTGACAGAGAATTTCTGTTAAAAGTATCATGCATTTATTTATTTAGCCCCCCAGCAGGGCAGCCAGGCAGACAACTAGCGTTTATTATGTATCCGCTATTGTAAATCTTGGGACATAAAGCAATGGACCAGGATAGAGCCTCTATTCAGATAGTAGTCTATGAGGGAGGGCAGAGAGTAAAAATTAGTCAGTCACAAAATAAAAAATCAATACTGCGGACAAAAAGTAGTTAAGGATGCCATGAGGACTTGACCTAGGATTAGCTAAGGATGCCCAAGAAGGCTTCTCTAAAGATATAATTGAAGGACACAGTGAAGGATACAGAGTGATTAGCTACTTAAAAAGGGAAGGAAAACAACCTGGTGTAGTAAGTTCCTTTGTAGAGTGGAATCCTGGTGTCATGAATGAGAGTCAGAGAAGTCCCGTTTTGCTGAATTGAGGCTGGAGGAATTGGTAGAAAATGAATCAAATGCTGGATGACCACCCACTGGTGAGTTTGCCAAATTTCAGTGAGTTCTCCCACGTGCATGTGAACGAGGGTCATGTGAACAATTCTCACCAATAGCCTGTGAGCACAGCTCCCTGCCAGCTGAATTAACAGCAGGTATGTCTTCTCCATACTTTTCTTCTCTTTCACACATGCGCCTGGAGGCAAAGGGTTCTGGCTTGGTGGGGAGCATGCCTGGTGCAGGGACACTAAAGCCCTGCTTGCAGGAAGCACTGATTTCACTGCCCCCTGTCTGGATTAGAAGCTCTTCCGGTCCCCTGTTGGCTCATCCTCCTCTTGCTCCATCCACTTCTTTCCTTTCTCTTCCCCATCAGGGATTCCACTGCCTTGCAGTATCTTTGGCTCTGGTCCTTGCTCCTAGCATCTCCTTCACCCAGGGTACCAATGATGGCAAATGGTATTATAGGACATCGTATGAAAGTCCTTAGGACAGAGTGTGATGGTGCGGCCTGGGTTTCAAGTTCAGCCCTCATCACCAGACTCACTCGATCACTTTCATCCAGTAACTTGCCTCTCCAGGTCTCAGTCACCTCATTTGTACAATATTGACAATAAACATACTTAATTTTATGTGTGGCGTGAGGATTAAATGAGTTAATATATATATAAAGCCCCTAGCACCATGTCTACCACATGGTAAGCTTTCAATAAACATTAGCTATTAATCTTACTTTCCTTATTAGACATTGAAGAAGAACTAAAACAATACTAACAAAACTAAAACAAGCAAGGGGAAAGAAAGCACTTGCCCTCATGGTTAGAGAGACTGTTCATTTTCTGGTCCAATCAAGATTTTTCCTCTTCTTTGACAAGCAAGATCTCAGTCTTTCCTGGACCCGTCTGAGTCTGGATTGGAATGCCGGTTCCTATTTTACGAGCCTCAGGGCAACTTGCCCATTCAGCTTATTTACTCACTGTATGTATCTAAGTGAACTTCTTCCCCTGAATCTTCTACAGGCCTGCCCCTGGTTAATTACCAACCCTGGAATGGCCTTTCCGCGCGCTCGGCCCCCTCACATCCGTATGGTCGGCACTTGTGTTGCGATGGGATTTATACTGCCCTGGCTTTTTCAGGTAGAACAGATGCCCGCTTGCGTTAGAGACACAAAGATGTGACGACACCTAAGTTGCAACACTGTGAAGCCACACGTTCTCCCACTGTAGCTCAAGGTGGTTGTTTTCATGTTTGCAAATTGGAGTAAAACCCAATAAGTACAGTGAGTGGGAAGCCCTTGTCCTGCCATGGATGGCGTTGGGGAAGGAGCAGGGCTAACTACAGGAAAGAAGCAACACTGGAAACATGCTCAGAATCTTCTCAGCAAGGCAGGGAAGCGCATTCGAGACCCCAGGTCCCGGGGGTGCCCTACCCCTCTCAGCAGCTGTGGCCTCCCTGGTTGCCTGGGTAATGTATGGAAGGCACACACAAGTCTGGCCCTGCTCCATCTAAGGAAACTTGACAAACCTCACGATATCCACTGGCGACAGGAAAGTAAGCCGTGTAACATTTCAAGCTCGTCACAAAGGAAACCACTTTCAAAAGTTTATAGGGGTCAAGGGCCCCTCCACATTGCAACAGCTGTCACCGCTCCCTCTCAGTTCAGCAGACCCCCTCCCCCAAGATAACCATAGCAACCCTACCCCCCAGCTGGCCTTGTGGCCTGTCTCTGTAGTACAGAGGGCAGGCTAAACCTCCCATCAACCTCCGCTTCCTCTTCTGGGGATTTCACTTAGTGATGCCCTGAGAGACATAAAATAATACAGTAGTAGTAATTTTTTATCTTTATTGAGGTCTTGTGTCCCAGGCAGTTTTTATATCTTTTATACCTTACAACACACATCTGAATGTAATATTAGTATCCCTTGTAGGGGAGAGGGCTTAAAGTGAAGTGATTTTCAAATACAACAAATATAATATATTCAAGTAGACATATCCAATATGTAAATGGAATGAATCACTTTGGACACCCAGCTTATAAGGAAAAGTTATGGAGAAAGATTTTAAACCTATTTCCCAAGTCCAGCCTGCACATCTCATCTCTGCCTGTTTTTCTGTCTGGATCTATCTTTTTCAAATGTGCTCTGCAGAGTCCTCTGAGTTCCTTGAAGCCCCCCTCCCCTACTCAAAGCCTGCTGGGGACGAGGGAGATGGGTAGGAGAATGCCAGGGAGAAACCAGTGGTCCAGCAATTACAAAAGTAAGTCTGCAAAGACAGATGAAAGTTAAAAGCAGAAATGCTCTGCGTACCATGTAAAGGAATTATTTTAGATTCCCTTAGCACCCTGCTTACCACTAAGCAGAATGTTTCCTGAAGACAACATAATACTCTGTTGATCCTGGTTTCCAGCTGCCAAATTAGCTAAGTACTGGGACTCTCAATCCCCTTCCATAAGAATCAGACGGATTTGCACTTATCTTGTACCTTTGGATAAAAATCTTTTCAGCTAAGCCCTTATTCTATCACCTTTCAAATTACCTATCATCCTAACTACCAGGTATGTGATTTAAAAAAATAATAGTAATGAGATAATATATGAGAAAAACTCTGGGCACTTCTAGGACAGTCAAAATATAAATAATACTATGAAAACACATATCTCAAAGAAATATTATATCTATTCAAGAAAGTAGTATTTATTTTACAATAATCTCTTTTCAAGATTAGAATGGGATATCCTGAAGACTAGATGTACTTCCTTCAGTCTCAAGAAACTATAACCAGTCTCCAGCTAGACAAGCTGTCTTCCTGAAGAGAACAAAAACAAAGCTGCTAATCAGAATATCACTGACTTACTTTATTTTCCTGGCTTTCTACATTTTGGAAAAGTGAAATTTTATTTATTTATTTATTTATTATTTATTTATTTATTTTAGAAGTTTCCAATTTATTTTTTTTAGTTTTTATTTTATATTGGAGTATAGTTGATTTACAATGTTGTGTTAGTTTCAGGTGTACAGCAAAGTGATTCAGATAAATGTATACACACACACACACATACATATATGTATATATATTCTTTTTCAAATTCTTTCCCCATTTAGGTTATTACAGATATTGAGTAAAGCTCCCTGGGCTATACAGCAGGTCTTTGTTGCTTGTTGATTATCTATTTTATACATAGTAGTGTGAATGTCAATTCCAAACTCCTAGTTTTTCTGTCTCCCTGCAACCTTTCCCCTTTGGTACCCATAGGTTTGTTTTCTATGTCTATGAGTCTGTTTCTGTTTTGTAAATAAGTTCATTTGTATCATTTTTTTTAGATTACACATGTAAGTGATATCAAATGATATTTGTCTTTGTCAGACTTACTTCACTAAGTATGATAATCTCTAGGTCCATCCATGTTGCTGCAAATGACATTGTTTCATTCTTTTTCATGGGTGAGTAGTATTCTACTGTGTATATGTCTACATTTGTTTCTGAAAGTGTTGTGAACTTCTTTCTTATAATTAGGCAGTGTGTATCATCAGCTGACCAGCATATCAGTAAGTCTTACTCTGCTATTTGTGACCCGTATTGGCAAAATACATATTACATGAGAAATCCTGGCCCTTTCAGTGTCTAAGAGAGTACCTCATGTACCTCTAATCCCCAAATTGCTTTCTTTAGGAGTGGCCAAGATGGACAGATTTCTCATCAAACCTGCTTCCTGGAGTCACAGCTGGACTCCTTTATATATGCATTTCTCTGCCTCTCTTGCAGTGAGACATGACCAAAAGATCGCATTCTCCCATCTGAGCAGGAGTGCAGGTGACAGCACATCTTCCCAGCTGGCCATGCCTGGTCCTCCATGCCCTTCCTCTTCTGCAGCCTGAGGTTGATGAATCAGTGCGGACATTGGTGAGGCCACCTGTCAGAGAAGCCGTCAACAACCTATCGATCAAGAACACATTGTATAATAACTTTATATGGAGTCTAATCTATAAAAATATCAAATCACTATGTGATACACCTGAAACTAATACAATATTGTCAATCGACTACACTTCAATTAAAAAAACACCTGTTTGGGACTTTACATGAGCAAAAACCAAATGCCTGCAAGTTAAGACACTGAAATGCAGGAGTCGATGGTTTTAGAACAGTAGGGAACTCCTGTCTTGAGCTCCAGACCTATATTTCTAAACATCTCTTGTCTACTTCTGCCGAGCACAACACATCCAGAACTGAAACAATTATCTTGGTCTCCAAACTCATCTTTCTTATTCTCAATCACCACTCCCTCTACTTACCATCCTAGGGATTTTGGTTCATCCTCTATACCAGGGTTTCCACAGATTTGGCACTAATATTAATCATCTGGCAGACTTCTTATAACACCGAATTTTGGCTCCTCTGCTCCCCCAACCCTTCCTCAATCCCAGAGATTCTGATTGAGGAAGTTTTGGGAGGCGGCTGAGATTGCAGGTGATGCTGATGTAGCTGGTTCCCGGACCACACTTTGAGCAGCCCTGCAGTACACCACCTCCAAACCACCTCCCCTTTCAATGGCTATGAATGTTATGTAGTATGCCCCAAATTTACCTCTAAAGCCCGTCCTCTTTTACTCCTGTCCACTTGCCCTGTTTTCAGCTTCTATTATCTCTCATTGACTTGGTAAGTGGTCTGTCTCCTTCAAACCCATTCTTCAGATAACTGTCAGAGTGGCTTTAAAAACCAACCCACCAACCAGCCAACCCACCAATCAACTGAAACATTGTGCATCTGTGGTTTTCCCATTTCAAAATACTTAATATAGTGATTTTTAAACTTCTTCCTTCTTTAATTTATTTTTCCTTACACAGGAGAACCCTTCCTTTAATAAAATTTTGTGGGGGTGTGAGGCTCATATCTGGCTGAACTCTGAGTGGGGACTGGGATCCTGGAATTCAGGCCCCTTTTCTCACCCATGTGGCAGTCTCTGATGGATCTGCTGATAAATCATATGGCTTCTCAGAGTTTGAAGATGACTTAATCAGATGGAGTCTCAATGTTTATTAAAAAAGAGTTACAAATCTGAGCGCGTGGCACTGAGGAATCATCTTCCTCTAGCTCCAATTTAGATATTCAGTTTCATTTCGTGACTCTTCCTTCCCTTCTGTGGATGAGTCCACGTGGAGACACCTGGCCGCTCACAGTTACTTCCCATGCCACCAGGTGTGTACTTTCCTTTCCTCAGGATGCCCAGCACCAGTATCCCATCACCAGGAAAGCTCCCTCAGATTCTCATCCTAGGACCGCCATCATCCCAAGATGGAGGTCGTCATTTCATCTTAATCTCTATTTGCATCCCCGTCAAAATTGCCCTATGCTTGTTCTAGGACTGAACTCTAGGAAAGCAAGTCCATGTCCTTGTATGTTTGTACATCATCGTTTTTTAATGTAGAACATGGGTACATATTTCTGTAATAAATGTTTGCTGTGCTCTAAAGCAGGATAGGATGGTTAGCCATCATGATTATCCTCATAAATCTTGTAGGATATAATTTACAGTCATTACAAGAAATAATTTCCTACTATGACAAAGAAATTAAGTACCGTGCAATAGTCACACCTGTAATTATTCTACGTCTTTTATTTATAATACATTAAGTCCCCTACATACTAACAAGTTCCATTCTGAGAGCGCATTCGTACGTCCAACAAAGTTAGCCTTTGTACCCAACTAACGCAATCAGCTAAATAGTACAGTACTGTGATAGGTTTATAATACTTTTTACACAAATAATACATCAAAACAAACACAAAAAATAGACATTTTTAACCTTATAGTACAGTACCTTGAAAAGTACAGTAGCGCAGTGCAACAGCTGGCACACAGGGGCTGGTGGCCATAACAGCTACATCACCACTGCTTTTACTTTTGCTTCTGGAGATCCTGGGCTTGAAATAAAGGTACTGTACCACTGTACTCTATACAGTAGTGTACGGTAAACGACACACAAGCACAACCACTTGTAGAGGATGCACCCACGTGACCACGTATGCCAGACACGTGAACTTACTTACGTGATTGGACATGAGAATGCTCCTTCGCATCTTTGAAAGTTTGCAACTTTGTATGTAGGAAACTTACTATAAATAAGAGGAAAAATAAAATTGTTGTATTGGTCATTTAAGGTCATTTGGCCATCAGTCCTTCTGATTGGAAATCTGTGTCTTCAAAGGGAACCCAGTTGCAATTTATTTTAGCCATCACATGTGAGACATTATCCCCACACGGTCTCTGTGAATATGATTGTTTGAGGAAACACTCCCATTCTACATATTCCTGGGGTGTGATAGAATCATTTTGCCAATGTCACGTAAATTTAATTCTCTTTCAGTCTCGTTGGACACCCTGATTCCTCTGTGACCACCTCTAGCAGCAAATGTTTGAAGAACTAAGAGATATTCTGCGCTGGAAGTAAGTATATTTTCCCCCTTAATCTGGAACAACATGCTCTACTTCAATGCGAGAATTTTTATTGTGTTGCCATTATATCTTAGCATGAAAAGGTAAGCGGCACAGACCTGATAAGTCGCCTCCAAGAAAGCTGGAAGTTAATGCAAACCAGGAGTAACCTCTTCCCCAATAAACGTAAAATTGCTGCCATCCTGAAGTTCTCACTCGCACATTGATTATTAATTCCCAATAGCATGAGTGAGAGTTGCGTATACCTACGAAGGAATAGGCCCCCCAAATACTGTTCGGTGTTGATTGTGATTAAAATGTATCACGCTTTTCTGTTTTCCTGCCTTGTCATGGATGTAAAGGCTGTTTTTAATTATTTTCATACACTTCATATCACATTAAATGTATCATTTTAAACACATGGCACGACCTGCCTTGTTTTCTTCAGGCTTCCAGACATGTGGGAGCATTTATGCTGTTCGTAGCAAAACACTTTGCGCACGAAGAGTGTTTATGGTGCTTGGTAAAGCTTTGTCTCTTTAAATTTTGAATTGGTTGCCAGTCCCAAGCTGGTGCATTCTAAGCTATAACTTTCCATCAACTGATCCAAAGGCATTCTTTCTCTCTTTTGAAAATCATGGCTGATTAAAAGTCTAATGCAACAGCTGTTAGTGATCATGTGATTGATATGTTTCTAAAGACAGATGTTGAGTATTAAAAGCAGGGCCTTGCAGATTTCTCTGCAGTCAATGAATATTTTTGAATGGCTGCTGCTTTCTTTTCCCTGCTTTTCCACCCAGCTTTTTCTTATTTTTTTCTTTCCTTGTCTTGTCCTTTTTCTTCTTATGTCTTGAGTCAAAATCATTTTAATAAAACAAGTTATTTAGAAATATATGCAATACCCGCCATTCTGCAAAGCAAGTACTGGAATAAAATCCATCTTTGAGGGGAAGGGTTTTCTAAACTCTCAAGAAATTGTGAAAATATCTTTAGGTTCTTTGTAAGAACACAGATACAGTGAAATTCAGTAACAATGTACTCCAGTCGGAAAGTTTCTAGATGGTCTAGAAACTTGCCCTAGAACAGAATATATGTTCATTAGAAAGCATATTTCTAAATAACTCTAATAAAACATATCTCTAATAACCATAACCAGTTTTCATGGTTATGGTTTTTTTTAATGTGTTCTTTCACAAATAAACTCTCAAGTTAGAAAAATTTTTAAAGGACATCACAAAAAATAGATATCTATGTGTGTATAACTGAATCACTTTGCTGTACACCTGAAATCAACACAACATTGTAAATCAACTATGCTTCAATAAAAAAATAAATAAGCTAAAATAAAAATAAACTAAAAAAAGACATCACAAATGCATTATCTTAACTCTGTTTGAACATTTAAAACCATGTGCTTTCCTGGTTTTACACATCCCTTTGATAGCTCCATCCTGTGGAATTATCCTGAAGTTTTTGTGCCTGAATTTATGACAAGAAGGTGAATTTATATCGTGATATGGATGGTATCCTAGAAAGTGATTTACCTGGCAGGATTTACCAGAAGGAAGAAACTGTGCAATGAAAAAGAGAGGCAATATTACTTACAGAGAATCACAGCATTTAGGAACTGCAAAGAGCTTTGCAAATCACTTCAGAAAGAGAGTATTTAAAACTCTTGATCTTGAAAGTAAAAGCTTAGGGGTAAAAGGTGATTTACCAACAGAAGCTGCAGGGTCCACAGAAGGATTCTAGGCCAACACATTCGCCACGGTGGTTGGAATCCTCTAGGTTATTCCAGTTTGGGTGGTCTCATAGGATCCTGTCCACCTCTACTGGTTATCCAGCAAGAATGGAAAAGCCATTAGCTGAGCCCAAGTAAAATCGCCATGAAAGTTATAGGACCCAGTCTTGCGACAAATACTGTGCATTCAGGTAGTACCTTTCTTGCACCCTTGAATTATTTGGGGAAAGCCAGGATGTTAGTCCCACTTCATGTATAGAGAGCAAAACAGTATTGTATGAAAGTGACTGAATAACAAATTTTCTGTGAATAAAAAATATATTATTAAAAGCAAGTTATGAGTTTATCTCAGTCCTTAAAAAAACGGCTTCTCAAAGGAAAAGCAAGGGTGGACCCATTCAGCCCAGGGGAGAGAAATCAGACCATTGTGCTTTTTCCTCATCAGCATTCCTGAGCTGTGTGTCATTTACATGGATTTCACATCTCTAATCATGTCATTACTACACAATATTATCCTCAGCATCGGAATCAGTTTTCGTTCAGTCTGCATGAATTTAGAGCAGTTTTCAAAAACGCCCACAACCTTTTTAAGTCCACTGGTTTTGTTTTGACACGTGCAATATTTGGTCTGGGACTAATAACTCGGTGTTGCTTTCAAGTTATAAGCAGCCGTAATCGTCAATAACACCATTTTCAACCACAAGCGTTGATTGAGTAGGACGTTGCACCAGGCACGTTATCAAAAAATGTGCTCAGAGTGGCATCTACTCAGGGCCCAAACTTTGCAAGAAACTGTTTCCAACCTAATCAGTGTGTATACTTTATTTTGAGCACCGGTTAAACTACATCAATTTCATGGCATTTTCCAATGATGGTGTGGCCCCTGAAAGCATATTAGCCAGGAAATCAAGTGTATAAGAATACAATATATATTTAAAGATCATACTAAAGTGTACAAACATTTGATTTTTCTGAAATTTTAAGTGAATTTAGTTAAATACAGTCCTAAGCTGTGACACCTTGACCACAGCTAATACACTATGTTATTGTTCCTATTCAAAGGCTCCTTTGATTTTGTAAAAACAAACAAAAAAACCCAGAATAAACAGAAACCCCAGGAGACCAGAAAGGGGAGGGCTTAGTCCCCAGGACCATAACAGAGCCCAACAGGAAGAAGAAATACTGCTCTTCTTTCCTGTCAAGGACTCAACCAATGAAAAGCCACATAGCCCTCCTGACTTCCTTTCTCCTCTATAAAGCAGTCTCCTTCCCTTGCCATGTGGAACTTGCATGTGGCTCACCACGGTTGCAGACCCTGAGCTGCAATTCTCTGCTGATCCTAAACACACCCATCTTTGCTGGAGAAATATATGGCAGTCTATTGATTTTATGTCCACAATTTCAATCAAGGAAGATTCCAAAATACCTCACCTCTGTATTGTATCTGATAATGTTTTCAATCACCAGCAAAGAAGCCATAGAAATCTCCTCTAAGAAACGACTTTATTTACGTGTTAATAGGTTTACCTCAATGCTTAAAAACAATCCTTATGATTACTATTAAAACTAGTTTAATTCAGAATTTCTCAACTTCTGCAACATTGACATTTGGGCTGGACACTTCTTTGCTGTAGGGAGTTTCCCTGCACATAGTAAGACATTTAGCAGCATCACTGACCTCTATCCACTAGATGCCAGGTACACTCTGTCAAAAGATAAACTGAGGCATGTTAAAAAAAATTTAGTTTATTTGAGCAAAAATTGACTTCCATCAAGCAGCATGCGATTTAGTAGATAGGAAGGAGCTCCAAGTTGTTGAGAAAATGAAATACTTTTATAGGCCAAAGGGTGTGCAAACAAGGAAGCTCTACTAGGCAAAAAAATCTGGTTGGTCATTGCAAGATCACTTTCCTTTAGGGGATGGCAGAGTTTTGTCAGGTGGATGACCTCCCTAGCGCTGATCAGGTGACTCCTGATTGACAGGTTTAATAGTCTATTGCTGGGAGAGCTGAAACTGTAATGAAGTCTTGGTTTGGTGATATGGGGCTTGGCAGAAGTGACTCCATTTAGGGCCTGTTGTATCATTTTTTTAACAACTTCTGAGTTGTGACACCAAAAATGTCTCTAGACATTGCCAAATGTCCCCTGGTACAGGTTCACCCCCTGGTTGAGAACTTCTGGTCTCATATATATAAATTTCTGTTTTGGGGTTCATTGCAGGAATTGTCCTTTAAGATACTGCATCTACACTGTCAGGGTACTTCATGATATCTGGTCCAACTGATGCATGGATTTCCACAGTGAAAAATATGACTGTCATCTCAGTCCTTATGTCACTAATTCCAGGAAGCAATTGTCCCTGAGTTTCTTCATAAGCAGATTGTTTCAGAAACAGTCACTGATTTTAGGTTGCCAGTCTTAAGTCTCAGGGATTTTTGTTTGTTGTTTGTTGGTTAAATTTTAGGGCTGATTGCTAAAGTAATATACAATAGCTTCCACTTTTTGTGATTTTTTTCTTTTTTTTTTTGAGCAGAGAAAGTTTTATTGCCAGACCAAGTAAGGAGAATGGGCAGCCCATACTCAAAAGATCCAAACTCTGATTTTTTTGTGACTTAACATATATGTGTACTAGAAACCTTATAATCTGCAAATCTCAGTAAAATATACCAAATTACAAAAGTTTGATAAACTTAAGGAACTGTTGTAATAAGCAGACAAACTAATTTTTTCTAATAATCAATATTTGTAATTCATTTGATTTGTGAGTGGTTTTAGTTTTATTATTCTTTTCTTGAAATATAACACACCCCAAATCTTATCATTTGCATTAAATCAAAAATCTTATCATTGCACTAAATCAAAAATTAATAAACTCCAACTTTTTCCACGTTTCATCCCACATTATGGTAAAATCCACTTGATTTGCTTGCTGGAATGAATCTTGTACACAGGGAGCTTTTTGCCTTCTTGAAATTCTCCAACAACAGATGCATGTAAGCCTCCAATGAAAAATAGCTCTTTTGAAAACTTAAATTCAAGCAGCTATTTCGCTGGAAGCCAGTGAATTCTGGGCAGGATCTGAGAAATTGGATGTTATTATTTAATGCAAAATTAATCTCAATTTTCCATCTGTAAAATGGTAAAAATATCTGCATTGAAAATATTTACAGAGAATAATGTTATTGTTGTGATATGTTAGCTATGCTTCCAACTCTTCAAAGAAAAGCACTAGTCATTGTGTTCCTTTCATGTTTGTGCCCCATGAGAAAATATACCAAATAACTCCATAAACTGCTGAACTACCTGCTTGATAAATGCCCTTTTGACAGCTGTAAGAATTTCAATCAGTTCAAAATGTCAACATGCTTGTGTTACTCTAAACCTGCATAGTGTTAAAACATAGCCTTGTATTTCTCATTTCATAACTTTAGACTGGGTGAAAAAGGCTTGCTTTCTTACAATCTAGAACAACAGCAGTGAAACCAGGTACGGGTTATATTCATAAAGCAAACAGAGCTTGATCTCCTCACCTACGATTGCTGATGCTGCCTGGCTGCCCTCCTGACAACTGCACTCGCTCCCAGTTCTGGAGCAGACCCCACAGACTAGTCACGTTCAAATTGGAGTATAGAAAGGGGGCTCGTCCTGGTCCAGGAAGATCCCACATGCCATGGAGCAACTAAGCCTGTGTGCCACATCTACTGAATCTGTGCTCTAGAGACCAAGAGCCAGAACTACTGAGCCTGAGTGTTACAACTACTGAAGTCTGTGCACCTAAAGCCCATGCCCCACAAAAAAACAAAGCCATCACAATGAGAAGCTCACGCACCGCAATGAAGAATGGTACTTGCTTGCAGCACATGCAGCAACAAAGATGCAATGCAGCAAAAAAAAAAAAAGTTTTCATCACAAGAAAAAAAACTTGTAACTATATATGGTAGGCTTATTGTGATCATTTTGAAATATTGAATATTGAGTTTTTTCAAATATTGAATCATTATGATGTACACCTGAAACTAATACAATGCTATATGTCAGTTATAACTCAATAATAAAAAATTCAAAGCAAAAAAAAAAAAAAAAAGGGGGCTCGAAAAAAAATATGAAAAGTGGCTTGGAGAGACTCTGGGATTTTGTGGGCAGGTAGTGAAAAAATGGATGAGAAAAAGGCAAATACCAGGAGAATATTTTAAATATTTCATAATATACAATATATAAATATATATTTTATAAATTTATAAATTATATAAATTGATCGATTGATTGATTCCCCCTTTTTTTTAGTGAGATGTAGTTGATTTACAATATTGTGTGAGTTTCAGGTGTACAGCATAGTGATCTGGGTTTTTTTGGCAGATTATATCCCATTGTAGATTATTACAAGATATCTGGTGTAATTCCCTGTGCTATACAGTAAATTCTTGTTGTTTATTTTATGTATAGTAGTTTCTATCTATTAATCACATACACCTAATTTGTCCCTCCCCCTCTCCTTCTCCCCTCTGGTAACCATGAATTTGTTCTCTATATCTGTGGGTCTGCTTTGTACATACACTCATTTGTTTCATTTTTCAGTTTCCACAGATAAGTGATATCATATAGTATTTGTCTTTCTCTAACTTATTTCACTAAGCACTGTATTCCTGCAAGTGGCAATATTTCATTCTTTTTTAATGACTTAATATTCCATTGTATCTCTATATATCTATAGGTGTATATATATCTATGCACACACACACCACATCTTCTTAAGCCAATCATCTGTTGATGGGCGCTTGGGTTCCTTCTATGTCTTGGCTATTGTAAATAGTGCTGCATATATATTAATGTTTTATTAATTCAATATACACTTATATGCCTTAGATACTGTGTCTAAGAACACAATCATGCTTACCATGATGCCCTGATGCATACAGTAGGAGCTTAATGAATACTTGCACAACGTCTGATGTCTCCATGTAGCTCCATGCCTTACTCACCACCCTACACTGCGGAGTCCTGCCTTGTGTGTGTACAAACCAGCTCTGAGCGTAGTTCCCTGCTTTCTGACATCTAAACCCACAAATTCCAGCTGTCTCGTCAACCCTACTTTGAGCTCAGCCTCTGTCAGCAGAATGGACCACTGTTCTCCACTTGGTCTCTATCTGTTTGTACTGGAGTATGGAAAGTCCTGGGCCTTACTTTATGTGTTTCCTGCTCTCAAGGCTCACAGCATCTGCTTTCTGTTGTCTGGTACCTTAAAGTGTTGCCTTGCATATTTTATTCAGTTTTAAGATTATTTTCTGTGGCAAAAGTGAATGGGTGGTTGTGTCCAATAGTGGTACTCCATGGTGAATGGATGAGGAAGTTGAAACACACATGCTGTTGTATGTTATGTCTGGTATCATGGGTCACTACAATTTCTGTTTGCTGTAAAATCTCAGTAAGGATTTATCTAAAGAATAATAAATAAATCCCCCCCTTTTTTTTGTAAGAACCTTACTCTGATCTCTTTTAACAGTTAGAGCCAAGTTGATGCTACCGTATTTTGGCAAGTGACAAAGTGCTGTGCGCGCATATCTTTTCTTTGTTCCAGTTCATTCAAGTTGATCTTTTCTTGTTTATTTAAAACGATAACTGAGCATGTCCTTTGAGCATAAAAATAGCAAGGACAAGGCACACAAATAAATGCAAATTCAAGAAAAGAAAGCTCTCATGAGAGGCCCAACTCTTCAAAAGCAAAATTACATAAACTCTACACAAGCAATGGAAGCAGAATACACAGTTTCAATAAAACACTTCAAAGAGAATTCTGGTTTCTCCTTGAATTAACCTTCAGTCTGACATGTTCATAATGCCTGCAAAAGGCAACAGATGGTATTAGAATGGTAAATTACATCAAAAGATGTGTTCCAGCATGGGTACTATATTTATCTATTAATTTATTTAGTTACAAGTTCAGTTCAGAAATAAACACTTAGCAGGGCAGGTGTAGCTTAAGGATAAATTCAGAAAGTTGCAGGTCTGTTTCAGATTTCAGGAAAGTAGATCCTACATTAGGACTGATGAAACTGAAATGACCTCCCATGAAATGTAGTTCTTTTAGCAGTGAGTAGTTCTACCCAAGGATTAATAGTATCCTTTGGAAAAGGATATAAGAAGGCTACCAGGTTGCCTTTAGTGGCGTATATATCTTCATCTATTGATATTTCCCGGAATCTGAGATGGATTGAGTGAGCCCATCCCTGCTTGTATTTCAGGGAATCCTGATGCGTGTAAGGACTTAATCCAGGGTCACGGAACACAGAACTCACTGGCTCACAGCGTAATAAATATATTCTTCTGGTCCCTGTAATTTAGTGTAATTAGAAGCATGAAATAACCAGCTAAGTTAACCAGCTACAGAGAGACACTACAACCACTGGTTACATGAAACAGAAATCTTCCAGAAAGTCAGAACCATGGATGGCCAGATTGGTTGATCAAGCAGTCAGGAAGCTCAGGTTCAGAAGAGACTCTTACAAATCTCCTCTTTCAATGAAAAGCTACTTCCTTGCTGGATGGCCTTTGGCCTACATATGAACATCCCCATTGCGAGAGAACTTATTTTAGCTTGACAGCCCACTGAGGTTTTCAGAAATTTAGAAAAAGTGCCTTATAGTAGGCTACATGGTTTAGGAGAAAAAGCATGGCCTTCAGAAGTTACTGGATTTGTTTGAAACTTTGTTACTTCCTACTTTTCTCACCTGTCAAGTGGATTTAATAGTGTGTGACTTTCAATATTATTTGTCCCATTTTTGAGAAGATGAAATGAGAAAGTCTTAGGCCTTCTTCAAATGTAGAAGATAAATAGTATTGTTCTATTAAGTAAAAAGTGAAGAAACTGAAGTTCAGAGAGGTTAAAAGAATTGCTCAGTGTCCCCCAAGTAGAGAGGCAGGGCTCCTATCGTATTCAAACTGTTCTTCTTCCCCCTCCACCCCACCCCTTACTCTCGGTTGGTGTTTAGCAAGTGCTTGGAGTGTTCACAGAGGGAGTGCCCCACGTGGAGCAAGTCCTATTGTCATTCCTTCTTTGAAAGAAGTTGGCCTCTGTCCTACCCAGACCCCTTCACACATGGCTTACTACGTGCAAAGTGGGACAGGCAAGACATTTCAGCATTTCCTCTCTGAGGCCAAGGTCCTCATTAGCCAGAAGTTCATGCCCCCAATTGCTATACAGCACAGTGGTTAGTCTCAATCCTCTGGTGTTAAATGCCTGAGTTCAAGGCCCAGATCTCCTACTCACTGAGATGGCAACTCTGGAAAATTACTTACACTCCCTTTTCTTCTGGTTTTAAATAGCGATGATGCCAGCAGTCAACCCACAGGGTGTTTATATGGTTCGTGTGATTGAAATCCATCGAACAGAGTATTTGATACATGGAAAGGAAGGGTTCTGTGAGGTGTTGTCCAGGTGGTAAAGCAGGAAGGAGTCCTGTTGATAAGTTGTTCTTCTTCATAATGAAAGGCTCTTCCCACTTTTCTGGGACACTATATGACAACAGCGCCCATTTGCCTGGTGCCAAGAAGGTACAAGTCACTAAGGAGGCAGCTCATGAATAGATCCAGTTTTGTCCTCAAACACCTCTGGGATGAAGCCCCCCTGCTTAGTATATACTGTTTCCTGATTTCTCAGACTTAAGTGAGCAGCGCTAAGAAGATTTCGATACAAGCATAATTAATACGTTAAACTCACTTACATACATGGACAGATTCATGACTCTCATGACTAATCATTTTCCCTAGAAAGATGTGACCGATACTGAAGACCCCGACGATGTCACCCTACAGATGACGGTGGTGATTTTAGCACAGAGTCATTCATTAGCCACATTCGTTTTTAATATATTATATTCATATTTTCATGTTCCTCCAGAAAGACAAACCAATGATTTCTGATCACAGCCTGGAACACATGTCTCTAATAACAGCTCTTGCTGTGCCAATTTTTTTTTTTTTTACATAAAGACACATGGGTTGTTGAGTAGCTTAGCTATTCTAAGATGAAACTGATGAGATCAGGCAAGCTTGACTGCTTTGTTTTCTAGAAGTCAAACAGACTGCAAATTTACAGGATATAAGTAGTTCAGTTAGACCTGGAGGCACCACTGGAGAGACACATGCTCATTAAGTTCGTGGATTAATGCAGAGGCAGCGTGTAGAGCATCGCTTCAAGGGCTGAAGCGTCCAGCTGTATGATTTGGACACCACAGTTGTGGTTGTTGGGACAGGCTGCTGGCTGACACAAACAGAGCCAGTTTTAGGGCAGTTCAGAAAAACCCTACTAATTACTTTTGGTTTTCTTTGCTTGTTGATGGTTTACTGTATGTGATTAAAAATATATATATATATATATTATCAGTGCTTTCAGGCTAAGAGCTACATAATGGAAAAAAATGATTTAAATGTGGTTTCAAAGTAACAAGTGAGGTTTTGAATGAATCATGGAGAAAGGTAGTGGAAATGTTATGGCCAGAGTTAGCTTTTCTCCTCATTCTTAGATTACTGATGGAAATAACCTTCTTTTTTACGTTGCATGGAGTTAGCCTTAAAAAAACACTCGAGGCACAGGATGAATTACTTTTCTAGGCAGTCTTTTCTTCCTTTCTTCTTTCTTCCCTTACTTCCTTTATAATTCTTCTGTTATTTTTCCTCCTCTATTTCTTTATTGTGACATTAGTTTTTTCATCTTTATTACCATGCCTTGTTTTGCTGAATGTTTGCCCACCCAGGTCCCCTGCTACCAAGATAAAGCACATTTTGATGGAAGAGAAATGAAGAGAACCTGAAGAGGTCTGATTCTATGTGTGACCCTAACAGGAGAGATGAGTATTATGGGCTGAAGAGTGACACCTAAATGAATGTGCTGATATCCTCACCGAACCCCCCCCCTCCCAGAACCTCAAAATGTGACTGTATTCGGAGATGGAGCCTTTTAAGAGGTGATTATATTTAAAATAAAGTTTTTCAGGGTGGACCTACTCCAATATGACTGGTGTCCTTTTTTTTTTTTTAAGTCTTTATTGAATTTGTTACAATACTGCTTCTGTTTTATGTTTTGGTTTTTTGGCCACAAGGCATATGGAATCTTATCTCCTCAACCAGGGATTGAACCCACACCCTCTTGCACTGGGAGGTGAAGTCTTAACCACTGGACCACCAGGGAAGTCCTTGGTGTGCTTATAAGAAGAGCAGATGAGGACACAGACACACATGAAGGGAAGACCACACAAAGACAAGAGGGAGAAGTTGGCTGTCCACTAGCCAAGGAGAGAGGCTCAGAAGAAACCAATGCTGCCGCCACCTCGATCTCAGATGTTTAGCCTCCAGAATTGTGAGAAGATAAATTTCTGTTGTTTAAGCCACCCCATCTGTGCACTTTGTCGAGCAGCCCTACGAAACTAATATAGCTGGTTGACTATTCCTTCATAAGACTCAGGATCGCAAGGATAATTAATATCATTCTATTATTCATTCAGTCAACAAATAGTTACCAAGCTACATCTCATCAGAATGACCAAGACAGGAAGCCAGAGATTTCTACCCTCATGGAACTTACCAAAATATCGCGTGCAAAGTACTTGGTAAATAAAATTGTTAAATATATTTATCTGAGTATTGAAACGATTTTTGTTTTCAAAAGCAGTGATGGAAAGGCCTACATTCATACAGGAGTCAAATTCCAAAGCTTGAGATTTGTTACGTGTATTCACCTCCGTGGTAATAGTTACCGTTTATCAAGCACTTACTATGGCCTGGGCGCCATGTCAAGTGCTTTATTAGCAATAGCTTATTTGATTTTCATAACAACACAAATAGGTAGATACTTGTATTTTCCTCATTATACAAATAGGAGAGCTGGGACACAGGAATTTAAGTAACTGGCCCAAGATCACACAGCTGAAAATAGCAGCAAGTGACAAATCAGTGTGTGGAAGTTGAAGGTCAAGTCACAACACAGTAAAGCCGGCATGTACTGGAGTGGTTAGAAATAACAGTGGCAAAGCGTCGACTCGGATGAGCCTTCCAATGAGTCGGTCTCTGACCTTGGCCTCATGGGAAGCCTACTTCAAACACCAAAAACATGGTAAACAAAAAGAAGATAAGTTATTTAGAAAGAGAGTGAAATATATTTTGTCTGCTGGTAATTTTTAAAATATATCTTCAGGAGGAATTGATATGTAAAGAGGATGAGAAACGAATCAGGAAAGGAGAGATGGTGGTGTAATCATATGATCAGCAGAAAGTTTTCTGCAATGGGGCGTATATACCCCCCAAGAAATCTTGTTCATTGTGTTTTTTTAAATAACAGGTGACAGAAAGAATGGAGCAACACTATCTAATGGTGGTCTCCAATTCCGCCTCCTCTAGAGAACTGATCTACAGAAATGGTTAATTTCTGATCAGTTCCAATTTTTATTTGGCTAATTAAAGGGTATTATAGTTTAATATGGATTGAATAGATTTACACTTTGTGTGTATAAATAAAACAATATTAAAAAGCCCTGCTAAGAATGTTTTATGGCGGTCATGAATGTGTGTTCATGTAAAAGTTTCTTCCTGCTTACAAAACAAAACAAGAAATAAATGTTGAAAGGTCATTATTGATTGATTTTTAATGTGTAGCAAAACTCCAAGTTCATTTTCCTTTAGATCAATTTGTCCTTGTCATTCTGCTAAGTAATGTAAGCCTTGGAAGGCTATAAAGCTAAAGTGCCCTAAATTATTTTAATCACTTAAGTATTGTAGGTGTGATATCAACACCCAAGAAACTTAAATGCCGAAAAACACTAAAATAATGACATGCAAAACGAGTTACACATTCTCGCATCTGCAGAAGCGTTAGCCTTCCTATGGCAGCTGATCTGTTATTGCTTTGTAGGACGGCACGTTTGTGCACATTTATTGAACAAATGTAGAGCTTTATAAACCTTTTAAAAGCTGTGAAACTCTGAGTTTTAAAAATTGTGGACATAGGAAAATTTCCAAACAGGAAAAATAGATTAGAGCGAACAGAATGAAGATCAGGCTTGGCAGGGTGTTGGACACTTAAGGACACTCCAGTGAACAGAATGTGGTTGTTTGCTGCTCTGATTAGTGTATAAAGCCAGAGTTTATAAGAGAGTTGTACTAGAAAGACATTTAATACTACTTTCTTTACTCTGTATAAAGCAAGTCAATCTGTGATGATGGTTGTATAGGCCGTGATTCAACTTTTATCTTGTATGTCAGCAGAGGTCCTTACGTTCCTGTAGGACCACTACATTTTGTTCAGTTTTCATAAAATTGTGCCTGTAGTTGATTGTATTTTTATCCTTAATTGTTTGCTTCTCTCCTTGTAGCGTGATCATACTTCTTTCTCCATTGAATTCAAACTTGGCTGTGCACTTTGATTCGGCCAATAAAATGGGAGTGGCTGGGAAGTGTGATGTGTCTCATTAGCAGTTTTTTTTTTTTAATAAATTTATTTACTTATTTATTTCTTGGCCCCGTTGGGTCGTCATTACCACACACGGGCTTTCTCTAGTTGCAGTGAGCGGGGGCTACTAGTCCTTGTGGTGCACAGGCTCCTCATTGCAGAGGCTTCGTTGCAGAGTACGGGCTCCAGGCACGCGGGCTTCAGTAGCTGCGGCACACAGGCTTCAGTAGCTGTGGTGCACGGGCTTAGTTGCTCCATGGCATGTGGGATCTTCCTGGAGCAGGGATCAAACCTGTGTCCTCTGCATTGGCAGGTGGATTCTTAACCACTGTGCCACCAGGGAAGTCCCTCAGTAGCAGTTTTAAGGGCCCTCGTGTGGTTTTGCCATTGTTCTTTGCTTTTCACTTACAACTCTCACATCCTTGGGAGAGGCTGCTCCTTAAGCCTGGGCCCAGGAATGAAGAAAATTGGAAACAGCCCAAACCAATCCTTGCTAGGGATGTAATTTAAATGTAAAACAATTTTTGTTGTTGTTGTTGTATGCCACCGATACTTTGGGGGACACATTACTGCAGCATAATCTAGCTTAAGCTGATTGATACAGCATCCCAAACAAAGTTTCCTTTTTGGCCAAAATACAGTTGTGATACTAAAACCAGTCACGTGGTCTAAAGTCCAGTGTTTGCTCTGTTTCTCCTTTTCCCTTCTCTCTGTTCCTCTCAGTTTCTGTGAACAGCTCGGGAGTGATAACCACTGTGTTGCTATCTTTTGAATCCCTGAGCATATCGAAATTAAACAGGAGTCCCCACACATACAAAATGAATCATGAAAACATGATTAGAGATAATATAATCCAGTGTTCTCATTGCACATAGGACTGTGATTTGAAGTCCAGAGACACACATTGGCTTGTCCAAGTTCATGCAGTGAAGGAAGGACAAAGTGAACTAGAAGCTAATATCATGGTTCCTGGTCCAGGGCTGTTTCCATGAGACGCTTCAGACTCCTCAAGGAATTTCAAGATGCTACAATGAGCTCTGACACAATATTTTTCTCTTTTAACATTTGGAAAATGACTCATATATGTATAACAGACACAGCAGGAAAACAGGCATGAAGTATTCAGGGAACAGAATGATAACTTCTCAGTCTGTTTCTAAGAACTGAGTGGAGACACGGAAGAGGCAGGAATGCAGGCAATATTGGCCACTTACCCTTGTTGGATCCAACAGCAGGGCTTCATCAAAACAAGCCAAGTGGAGCCTGTGAACATATGAATCCCCCCATACAGTTATTTTTCCACCACGAAAGAAACAGAGGCAGCACAAATGCACAGGGAAAGCCATTTTCTAGTTTCACTGCCGTTGGGAAAACTAAACCTCTCCCTTTGATGGTTACAATAAATGTGTTGGCACTATTATTTTTCAACCCTTCTCCTCTCCCTCGTTCCTCATAAAATAACATGGGGCAGCTGTTAAATTTTGTGTCTTCTTCCAGAGAATCAAAACATGAGATCAAAAACCTCCCATCAAACAAATTCCAGGACCAAATGGCTTCACTGATAAATTCTACCAAAAATCCAAAAAGAAATCAATACCAAATCCTTCTCAAATTCTTCCAAAAAATAGAAAGGGTTGGGGCAGGGGCGGGGCAACTCTTCCAAACACATTTTACCCTGATACCAAAACCTGACAAGGATACTATAAAAAGAAAATTATAGGCTAATATCCCTGATGAACACAGATGTAAATATTTTTGATAAAATATCAACAAGCCAAATTCAATGATACATTAAAAGGATTATACACCATGATCTACCAGGATTTATTCCTGGGATGCAAAGATGGTTCAACATTCACAAATCAATCAACATGATTCACTGCATTAACAAAATGAAGAATAAAATTTATATGATCATCACAATAGATGCAGAAAAAGTGTTTAACAAAATTGCTCCCATTAATGATAGAAACTTTCAACAAAGGGGGTGTAGAGGGAATATATGTCTACCTAATAAAGACCATATATAAAACCCCACAGCTAGTATCACACTCAGTGAAAGTTTTTCCTCTAAGATCAGGAAGAAGGCAAGGATGTCCACTCTCACTACGTTTCTTCAACATAGTTTTGAAAGTCCTAGCTATAGCAATTAAGCAAGAAAAAGAAATAAAATCATCCATATTGGAAAGAAAGAAGTAAAACTGTCATTATTTGCAGATGACATGCTTCTATATATATAGAAAACCCCAAAGACTCTATCAAGAAAATCTTAAAACTAATAAATGAATTCAGTAAAGTTACAGGATACAAAATCAATACACAAAAATCTGTTGCATTTTTATATACTAATAATGAACTATTAAAAAAATGAAGAAAACAAATTCATTCATAATTGCATGAAAAGAATAAGATACCTAGGAATAAATTTGACCTAGGTGGTGGAAAAACCTATACATTGAAAACCATAGACATTAATGAATACACAAATAAATGTAAAAATATTCCATGTTCATGGATTGGAAAATTAATATTGTAAAAAGGTCCACACTATGCAAAGCAATCTACAGATTTAATGCAATACATATCAAGTTTCCAATGGTATTTTTCACAGAAATAGAAAAAACAAGCCTAGAATTTGTATGGAACCCCAAAGACCCTGAATAGCCAAAACAATCTTGAGAACAAAAAACAATGCTAGAGGTATCAAGCTCCATGATTTCAGACTATACCACAAAACTACAGGAATCAAAATATGGTATTGGCATGAAAACAGACACACAAACTATTAGACACAGATTAGAGAACTGAGAAATAATAAACCCAAGCATATATGTCTATTAACTTACAGAAGGAGCCAAGAACATACAATGGGGAAATGGTAGTCTCTTTAATAAATGGTATTGGGAAAATTGGACAGCCACGTTCAAAAGAATAAAACTGAACCATTATCTTACAAAAATTAATTCAAACTGAATTAAAGGCTTGGATGTAAGACATGAAGCCATAAAACTCCTAGAAGAAAACATAGGCAGTAAGCTTCTTGACATAGGTCTTAGCAATGATTTTTTAAATCTGACATCAAAAGCAAAATCAACAAAAGCAAAAATAAATAAGTGAGAGTACATCAAACTAAAAAGCTCTGCACAGCAAATAAGACCATCAACAAAATGAAAAGCGAGCCACTGAATGGGAAAAAAAATTGTAAATTATATATCTGATAAGGGGTTAATATCTAAAATTTATGAAGAACTCACAGCAAAAAAAACCCCCAAACAATTCAATTTAAAAAAATAATGGCAAAAGATCTGAACAGGCATTGTTTTCAAAGAAGATGTACAAATGGTCAAGGTACATGAAAAGATGATCAACATCATGAATCATCGAAAAATGCAAATCAAAACCACAATGAGATATCATCTCACACCTTTTAGAATGGCTATTATCAAAAAGACTACAAATAACAAGTGTTGGTGAGGATGTGGAGGAAAGGCAACCCTCGTGCACTGTTGGTGGGAATGTAAATTGGTGCAGCCACTATGGAAAAGAGTATGGAGTCTCTTTAAAAAATTAAAAATAGAACTGCCATATGATCTAGCAATTCTGCTTCTGGGTATTTATCCAAAGGAAATGAAAACACTAATTCAAAAAAGATATATGCACTCCTATGTTCATTGCAGCTTTATTTACAATAGCCAAAATATGGAAAAAACATGTGTCCATCAATGGATGAATGGCTAACGATACAGTATATGTATGTACACACACACACACACACACACACATACACACACACACTGGAATATTTGTCAGTCGTAAAAAAGAATGAAATGTTGCCATATGTGACAATACAGATGGATCTTGAGGGTGAGTGAAATAAGTCAGAGCAACACAGATACCATATGGTCTCTCTTATATGTGGGAATGAAAAAATAACGAAAGAAAAAGAAAAGACCAGGAAGATTAGAGGTGGTAGGCGAGGAAGACTCCACATATGAGCCCCATTTTTCTGGCTTGAGAAGCTGGGTGATAGTGATGCCATCAACAGAGAGGTATGGGGACTGCAAGCAGAGACGCTTCAGAACTTGAGGGAGGGAATCCAGAGTTCAGACACTGACATGTTAAGTAAAGCTCTTCCTTAGACATGAAAGTGGGTCAAGTAGACAGTTGGAGAAACGAGACTGAATCTCGGAGGAGAGGTTTGTGCTGGAGTTAAAAACAAAATTTATGAGCATCACCGTGACAGGTTTGTCGAGAATCCACAGCCTGGACTTTCAAGCTCTGTCAGCGAGAAGAGCTGCTCTGGCTCATCCCGGGTCCCATCGCCTTCTTTCTCAAGGTCCCAGCGGAGGTAAAGATAGGAGTTAATGTATTTTTCAGAGGCTGCCTCAGTCACCAACCTTCTGACTCTCTGCAAGGAATCACCCTGTCTCCTTCCTCACGTGTGCCTTGTGAGGACACACGTTCAAATTTTACAAGTAACGCAGGCTGAGTTTTATTACCCAAATGAAAAATCCGTTTTATTGAAGTCCAGCATAAGATGAGGTAAGGCAGACAAAAATATTTCAAAGTTAGCAAAAGCTAAAACTCAGCAGACTTTAATATTTAGGAATGTTATAAAGTGTGTGCTTTCCCTCCGTAAAGTATCATTCCAGTCATGGCATCTCACAAACCCCAAACTGTTAACGACCCCGCCTGCCTTTGGTAATAAGCACACCCTCTGGCATTCTGGAATCTCCACAGCAAGGCATATCTAATTTTTATATACCTCTACTTTCTCCGGTTAGAATCAGTGTGTTTTCCTCTCACAACCCTGACACTTTCTCTTCCAACAATCCCTATATTTGCAGTTTCTATCTCTGAAGCAGCTAAAGAACCTAATTCTTTTCCATTATACTCACTTGCATGACACAGATACATCATCACAATTTCTCCTGCTCACCACACCACATCTTATCCCGCTTCCAACACATCCTCAATCCATAGATTCATCTTTTGCAAGTACAGCTCCCATCATGTCAGTCTTCTGGTAAACCACCAATCTTCCCCAAGACATTGGGGTAAAGTCCTACAAGTGGTCTCCAAGTAGCTCTTTCTCAACACAAGCACCACCCGTACTGGACTCCTCTCAGATCTTAAAACAGGCTGTCCCACTCCAGGGCTTCCAAACATTATTTTCTTTGGCTGGGATGTTTCTTCCATCAACCTCCCCTTATTCATCCTTCAGGTCTCAATTTCCTCCAGGTATCTCTGGCCAAATTCTTCACCCAGTAGAATCTAATGCTCTTCCATAGCATTTATAATACACCCATAAGCATCTGTTTAATCGTGTGGAAAAGGAGGTACCCATCCTTTCCATGGATGTGTCTCCAGCAGCTCACAAAACGCCTGGAATGTAATAGCCACTTTAAAGTATATTTGGTGTGTTACGATTGTCTGAAATCCTCACCATCTTTCACTGGTTTCATTACAAATATCTTCTTTCAGAAAGGCTTTGTAGAAAGATGATTAGATGAGGGTGTAGTGGGAGTGGAAAGGAAAAATGGAGGGCCAGGGGATTTGCAGTAATAAGGGTCTAGAGAAGGAATATGACAAAGTCCAGTGAAAGATGTACTAAGGATAAGTAAACCTCAAAGAATGAGGACAAAATACAAAAAAGCGATACTGACTCAGCAAGTGGGGGTGACAGGAGGAATCTAAAAGAATAAGAAAAATCCTTGACAGACAGGATTAATCGATTTGAGTGGCTCTTGCTTTCTTTAAGAAATCTGAGCAATATTCAGAAATCAGTCTACAAAGAAATTCAGTGTTTCAGGCCACTCGATAGAACTTCCAGGGCTTTATGTGTCTGTTATTTCCCCACATCCCTGGCTGGAAAAACACAGCCAGAGAAGCACAGGCTGCTCTACAGTTCACCAGGCATAAAATGCCTGACAGCTCTCTCGGGAGCCCCGTATCAACAAGGAAAGCAACCCAGCTTGTCAGATATGATCATCCCTCGCTCGGTCAGCACCGGGGGTATCTGGCCCTGTGCTGTTCCATGGGGTACCATATATTTAAGCTGAGGATTTAAGTCCCTGCCGTGTTTTTCCAAGATTCCCCCATGTTTTAACTTTGTGACCTCAGATCTTTCAATAGAGGGGATGTCTTTATACTGCATTGGAAGACAGAAAACCCTGCTATCTGAAATCTGTACACAGAAAATATCTACCAGCTGCCAAAATCTATCTTAGGCTGTAGAATATTGTCTTGTGTGTGAAAAGAAAGGACACTTAAGTGGGAACGCTCATTTATTATATACGTGTTTTATAACTGGTCCTATGCTGAACTCTTTCATATTTACAGGGAAAGTATCAAACACCACTTTTGACCGATGTTAATGATGTGACTTTGACTAGATTTTGATTCCATTGTTCACTCAATACTGGATATTTAAAACAATCTTGAAAAACAACAAAGTTGGAGGAGTCACACTTCTGATTTCAAAACTTACTACAAAGGAACAGCAAGCAAGATAGTGTAGCTCTGGCAGGTGTGAAGTTAGATGTGTAGATCGATGGAAACTACAAGGCCATCTCGGATTCATGAGGCTTTTGGTGGGAGGCACTGCAAAACTGCATTGAGGGCAGGGGGAAGAATTGTGGGCATTTTGTCACCAATATGCAATAGTCTATACCTTCTGCCATAGCCATTCATATTCCCTTCACCTATAAAATGTTCTCACCTCCTTCCATATCCTCAAAGTGTCATCTAATTACAGTATGAGGGTCAAAATTCAGTATCTTAGGTTCTACATTAGGTCTTTTTTTAAAATTAATTAATTACTTTATTTATTTATTTTATTGGCTGTGTTGGGTCTTCGTTGCTGCACATAGGCTTTCTCTAGTTGCGGTGAGCAGGGGCTACTCTTTGTTGTGTGTGGGCTTCTCATTGTGGTAGCCTCTCTTCTTGCAGAGCATTGGCTCTAGGTGTGTGGGCTTCAGTAGTTGCAGCACATGGGCTCAATAGTTGTGGCTTACAGGCTCTAGAGCTCAGGCTCAATAGTTGTGGCACACGGGCTTAGTTGCTCCGCAGCATGTGAGATCTTCCTGGAGCAGGGATCGAACCCGTGTCCCCTGCATTGGCAGGCGGATTCATAACCACTGCACCACCTAGGAAGTCCTCTACATTAGGTCTTGATGTGACTCCTCTTGATTCAGAGATTTAAGGATCTGAAAGACAAGGTACCTGTCTCACAGCACCCAAACATCCAAGGGTGGAAAAGGAGTCTGTTTCCTTTAATAATCATTCTCATTTGAAAGGTGAGAATGAGACAGAGGAATCACGGACCCAACCGCAGCATTCCAAAGCCTGTCGAACAGATATTCCCAGATTCCCCGCTCTGGCAGTGGGGAGTATTTCCACGGGAAAATATGGGCTTTGAGGAACTTTCCCAGTTCTTTATTGTCTACAGAAAGTTGGAAGCCCAGAAGCCTTTTCGATTTTCAAACAGTTTCATTTTTAGCCTAGCAGCACTTTTGCTGACTCCCTTAAGAACTTTTTAGGTTTTCTATGAATCTGATTCCATTCAGTTCTAATGGTGAAGACTATACCTACAGTTCAAGAGACAAGCCTCTCTCTAGATTTAATTACAACTATTTAGGGCATATCAAGTTCTTGTGGGATTTGTAGAATCCCTTAAGATTTCAAGAAGTCCTTTCTTTCTAGCGGTGGGAAGGCCCTCTGTAAACCGGCTTAATTCTTTCAGAAGCATCGTAAGAGAGTGTATAAGTACTGCTTTACTTGGTCTCCTCTCCAAGCTGTGTTTTACTTTTAGAATGTTTTGCTGGCTACAGATGCTAGGGATGAAAAATAGTTTTATTTTCCAACCCAACAAGACCTTTCTCTTGGACATTTTCTCTAAATTCTTCTTACAAATTGTTCAGTTCCTCCTTTAGCTCAGCTATTTCTATGTCTTATCCCACACAGCTAGAAGAAACTTGCTGACACTTTCAATGTTCTACCTGAAGTTCTTCTTAACCAAATGCAAAAGTTCATTAGGTCCTTGCTTTTCAATTTCCAGGTGAATACAGTGTTTTCTGCTACTTCACAGCCTAGGTCCCCTCTTTTCCAGCCTTAAGATATCAATACTTTTTTAAGTCATTTTTTTTTTTGGCCTTTGCTAACAATTTTCTTGCCGTTCTGTTAGCTTCTTCCTGCCACCTTGTTCTAAACCCAATGCTGCATATTTTAAATTAATTTTTAGGATATCATTCCTTCTAGGTATCAATTTCTGCATGTTGTTTATTGACACAATAAGCTACAATAATATTCCAAGCCCAATGGCCTAATCAGGAAGCACATATTTAATTCAGAAGTTGTTTCTCTGGGTTGGTCCTGTCTGATAACCCACTCATAGGTCTATGATCAGCGGGCTGGTCACCACGTCCCCAGGTGTTTATGCCAGAGATACAGACACCATCCTGCTCCTGCTCCTCTACATCCAATCTCTACGTCCTCTAACCTGTCACCCTCTCTTTCCTTCTGGAGCCGTAACCCCATCTTTCACCTTTTCTTTCATACTCTCTATATACTGTGTTATGTTTCCATAGAAGATCATATATCATAGATGTGATATAAAGAGGAACTTTCTCCTCTTTATAAAATATTTTTAAGAAGCAAAGCACACTTCATGCTTTTAATTCATCCTTGCAAGATGTACGCAGGCTCCTGTAGGCTACAATGACCTCCAGTACAGATTATGGTAATACTTAACCCTTAACAGTTCTCCTTATGCTGAGTTTTGATTTCTCTGAATTCATTCTCCCTTGTGTAGTTGTTTTTGGTTGTTTGTTTAAATGCAAATCTAATGTCATCACTTCTCTATATAATAGCTTCTGATTGCTTCTGGGATAACACCTAAAACGGTCTCACTCCCACCTCCACTCCCCGTGTTTTCAGGGATCTCCTCGCAAACACTGCTCACATTCAAACCTTTCCTTTAGGGACTTTCTCTGGGCAAACCTAACTGACATGTTCTGAATAGGCTTTGAAAGCCAATGATGAATGGATAAGTGTGAAAATGAATCATTAAGCATGGCTGAGTAAAGTAAATATCAGCTTCTGAGGGAGTCAAAAATTATAGACTTTTATCCAAAAAATAGCATTTTCTTAAGAAATTTAAGGAGTTTTTGAAGTTTGATATTATTGGGAAAGATAATTTCTCAATGGTATGCTAATAGATTGTTCCTCTTGTTTGTGAAACTAAAAAGATGCTCATTTCAACTGAACTTGGTAAAAGAGCAACATATTGGGAAGTACCTAATTTATCTTTAATGCTTTTACAATTACTTCATGTTCTCTATATCCTGTGTTATGTTGCAGTAAAGATTATTTATCATAGATGTTACAACATTTTGGAAATTTTTTTTCTCTTTGTGAAGTTTTGTAATAGCAGAGCATGCATTCTGTTTTACCTCATGCTTATGAGATGCATAACATTCCCAAACAGTATTTTTTTTCTTTAAAAGAGTCAGGGCCTGAAATGATTTTTTAGAAAGATTAAACAGGGTTCTTGAAAGCATTGTGCTTATATTTTGAATGCTATTACACTAAACAATTCTACAATATTTAGAATTGAATATAATCTGCTTTCTATAATACCACTTTGTATTATTATTTTTAAATTTTTACAACATTTTTGGCTTAAAGGATATAATGCTTTTTAAAAAGTTGCTATCAAATGTCCTAAGATTTGTATTAACTGTCAGCTTATTCTCTATTTATCATGTCAATCAAAAGTTCTTCAGTGGTTTTGCACATAAAATGAATAACTTTCACCGTCATTATCGATGTTTAGATCATTTTACTAATCATAATAAGAACATATTTACAATTCCATTGAGCAATAGAATTACAGTATATAAAATGCTTAAATATAATTTTTTCGTTCAGATTCTATATGTATGACTTACCCATATTTGAAGAAGAGTATCTGGATATTAATAATACATCTTAAGGTGTGCCTCGTGCTGTGACTAAGGTGGAGATGCCTGTCAGGTGTGGGGCAGCCTCCACGTTCCCAAGACCCCTGACCACAGGCAAGCACAGCCATGCCTCAAATAACAGTCCTTTGATGAAGTCCTTCAAAAGCCCAGGCTGAATTTGAATGGGAGATTTGAGCCAAAATCTCTCTTTTTAACATGTTCTCTAACCTTGCCTCACAGCGACCCTTGAGAAGGGTATGCGTCCTGTTTTGCAGATGAGGAAACTAAGATTGAAAGATGCTGGATCATTTTGTCAAAGCTGCTGACCTGACAAGAGGTGGGGCCAGGACTCAAAGTTAAATATGTTAGATTTTAAAGCCTAATTTCTTATATATTATCTTAAGAGAGCATCGTCTGGTGAGAAGGAAAAATATAAGATGACAGATAGTTATAATACAGACCGGACACTACAGAGAGCCATAATAGCTTCAAGATTATATCCCTCTTCACAGTGAAGTGGGTGGCCTCCACTTGCCCTCATCCCTTCCTCCAAAATCCCTTCCCAGTTCTCCTGTCCTTAACTAACTTGGAGCACAGACTATGTCTTGGCAGATTCCCTATCTGTCTGTCTATCTATCTATCATCTATTATCTCTCTCTATCATATCTATCTATCTATCTATCTATCTATCTATCTATCATCTTTCTATCATCTGTCTATATCATATGTCTATTTCTATCTATCATCTATTCATCTATCATCTATTATCTATATATTTTCTATCTCTATTATCTATCATTTATCATCTATGTATCTATTATGTATCTACACCTCTCTATCATCTATATATCTCTATAATCTATCATTTATTATCTATCTGTATCATATATCTATCTCTATGTATCATTAATCATTTATTTGTCTATATCATATATCTATCTCTATCATCTATCATTTATCATTTATCTATGTATCTATCTATCTACCCATCTGCCTATCATCTACGTATCCACCACATACACTGATTTAATGCCCACTTCAGCTGTTCCTGTTCATGCAAACCACACAGAAAGCTCTTCTACGTCTAATGTAAGCACATCTCTGTTCTTTTCAGGTCTGGGTACCCTCTGAGTGGAGGACTGAACCAAGCCTGGCCCTGCTGCCTGGGGGAATGTGTTTGTTGATCTTAACAGTCTAATAGGACTATAGAAAGTAGGGCAACCAGCTGATTAATACTCCCAGAACATTTGAAATTAATCCCCAGACCAGAAAGATGGTCTCCACATGTTTTCAATTTCAATTTTCTGTTCTGCCTAATCATTTTTATATCATTATCATGAGCTTAAAATCATCATAGTAAGTCTTAATTCACTTTATTATAGTTCTGGCATTACGCCTATGTAAAATGGTTAAAATGATCATTTCTTTCAGTAAATAACATATGCTGATAGGATTAACTTTATTAATGGTTCGCAGAGATCTGTAGTAGAAAAATATGTAATTTTTCAGATACATTAAACACTGTTTCCACTGATACCTTCTTTATAAGTCTGATAGGCACGTCAAACCTAACAAATTGCTGCTCTACACTTCCATCAAGAGTGAAAAGAAAGGTTAATGAGTTACATAGAAAGAGAGAAGGTTAGAATACTTAGATGATATGTTGCATTTGATAAGCAATTTTCAAAATGCTGGTAAAAGATTCACCCAGATTGTCAGAAATACGTTGACTCATGGGGTGAGTGCCGAGAGGAGAGTTGGGCATGTGTTTACTCTATGCTGAAGCGAAATCAGCAAAAGGCTGAAAATAAGGATTTGGGCTTCAGGTGAAGAAAAACAAAAGGTGAGTAAGATATTTGGATATTTTTTTTCTTAACAAAGAATGACTATAAGGTATGTGTTAGTGTGTCGCATTCTTGTGAATTTCTTTAACTAAAGAAAATCTGTTGAAGAGTCAAACTCTCTTACGTGGTGAGAATAAATGACTTCCAATTATTACGTGTAGGGGCATACAGGAAACACTTTCCTGGGGAGGTTTGGGATGCTGGTGGCTGTTGTCTAATCAGCTCGTAAATCTTGTCAAAATGATGTCATTTTTTTCTTTATAATTGACCTCACATTATTTGGAGAAGGCCCCATATTTATTTATTTATTTTACCTCTTTAAAAATTGAAGTATGGTTGATTTACAATGTTTTATTAGTTTCAGGTGTACAGAAAAGTGATATATATATATATATATATATATATGTGTGTGTATATACACATATCTATATACATATATATATTTCAGATTCTTATCCCTTATAGGTTATTACAGAATGTTGGGTAGTAGAGTTCCCTGTGCTATACGGTAGGTCCCTGTTGGTTATCTATATTATTTATAGTAGTGTGTTGATGTTAATCCCAAGCTCCTAATTTATCTCTCCCCCTTATTTATACATATTAGTGTAAAAATGGGGAGAATTAACCTCCTATGCAAGTCAAAAAGTTAAAAGTTTACGATAAATAGGAAATTAAAGTTTTGCCTGCTGATGTTCATAAATTCTAATCACAAATAGTACAGTTTTGCAGGACCATAGAAATTAATGGTACTTGTAAGACCGATTTTGTCAAGTGAGGTCTCCAGCCTATAAAATATTTTACTGTGGGTCCTTCTTGGAAGGGGGGAGGGGGGAGGGACCCCTTGGACTACAGTTGTTCTTCTGATCCTGCTGGGTTTTCTCAGTTGCTATAGATGCAAATCAGAACTGGAAGCAAGTTATCCTTTGGTGCCTAACCATCACCCTGTCCTACCAGTGTGTTCCTGCACAGAGTGCCCGCATTGTATACTTTTCCCATAAGGTACTCTGCCCTGGGTTTTCACTGGTATCACTGTTTTCCAGTCTCACTCTGCTTCTTGTGAGGGCAAGTTTTTCAATCATCCCAAACACAAATCCAATTAAGTCATTCCCCATGGTTTCCTATTGTTCAAATTCCATAAAAAGGCGGATACATTTATTTGGGGATGGGGCAGCTATATCACCTAACCTCCCCTCCTGCACGCATGGGTCTCTTTCTCACGTGTGCCTTCATTTCATCCAGGGCAGCTTGTGATTCTCCTTCCAGCCTTCGTGCTTTAGTGGTTCTTGTTCCCTGAGACGGGAACACACATCCTCCCTGATCTTTCCACTGAATTCAAACTGCAAATCTAACATAAACCCTCTACTATTGAATAGTTTCCTATTGTTGTTGTAACAAATTTCTCCCAAATCAGTATCATAAAATAACACAAATGTATTACTTTACAATTCTGGAGATCAGAAGGCCACAACACATCTTACTGGGCTAAAATCAAGGTGTCAGTGGCCTCTACTTCTGGACTCCAGGGGACAGTCTGTTTCCTTGATTTTCTCAGCTTCTAGAGATCACCTGCATTCTTTGGCTTTGTTGAATGGATGATTTCCTTTCTCCATTTTCAAAGCCAGGAGCAAGGCATGTTCAATGCTGTGTAACGATGACCTCGTCCTTTTTCTTATAGGGACCCGTGGGATTACTTTGGGCCCACCTGGATAATCTCCCCATGTCCACATCCTTAATATCACCACATCTGCAGAGTCTCTTTTGCCGTGGAAAGTCAGATGCTCATAGGCTGCAGGAATTAAGATGTAGATATATTTGGGAAGGGGCGTTATTCTGCTTCCCTTAACCCCTCAAGCAAGTCCTCCTCTACCTCTCACACTTTTGGCTCCACTTCGTTTGTTTTAATTAGAAAGTTAGAGTATTGCACTGGGTATGGGGTGAAACAAAAACAGCTGCTGTAATTCCATGCAGGTGACAATCACTGATGAAGACTGTTTCCACTTCATCGTACTTGTGTGCTCAACCTTCGTTATGAAATAACCCCCAGAAGAAACCTCTAGTTTTGTAATTGGATGTATCTTGAGCTATGTCCCACGTCTCTCGTATATGCAAAATAGGTCTTTTGTAAGATCATTTTAATTGAAAATCTGTTGTCATTTATCACAGTGTTTTATGATTTATCCACAATAAAGCTTAATGTTATTTCAAAACTGTGAGGTAGGAGCTATTTGTTACTGAGGTGAGATTTCCAAAGAGACCGGAAAATATTCAGGGCTTACCGTGATAAAACTGAGGCATCCTTTGAAGTTTTTCTGTCTCCTAGGGAAGGGAGATGCACCTCTGATTAGAGGATGGGTTCTGGCTTAGCACACTGAACAAGGGCTGAGCTGAGGGACAGCAGAGTGTGGGTCTCCCAGCAAAGTCTCCACTAACTAAGGCCCAGCCCCCCTCTGCTCTCACCGGACATCGAATGTGAATCCGGGCTCCCAGACTGACTTTCTCAAACGTACTGTCTTCATGCCACTTTAATATAATAAAAAGGCCTTTTGTGTCATTTCTCTGTCTTGGCCTATTTAAAATCAATAAAAACAAATATTAATTGTTATGCTTTAATCCAAATAGCTGTTATAGAGATAGTTGTGGGTTTTTTTTTTTTTTTCTTTAAGAATAGGAAGCATTTTTAAAAGGTATTTCTTTTTTAATGGGAGACCACACTTGTGGATGTCTTTAGGAATTGCTCACAGATGACAGGGCTTACTTGGTGTTGTATCTTTGCACAGACGACGTGTCTGTGCGTGGGGGACAGACTCACTGAGTTACTGTGAGGGTCCACGTCTATCTGTGGTTGTTCTTTCACTGAAAAATTGGGTATGGCCTTATATAACTGAAACCTTGATATTGAATTTAGTAAAAATGGAAACGCATTCACTTGCTTACTTATATATTAATTGTTTCATGATGTATTCATTTGTTTTGTGATAAGAAGAAACTGAGAGGCAGGCGACTCAAGGCTGTAGCAAGGGTTCATCAGCATCTTGGCTGAAGACCTCTGGGTCCTCTGGACCGGCCCCTCCCCCCAGGCATCCTGTCAGCCTTTCAGGCAGACAGAAGGGGACAGCAAAGGCACAAGTGGTTCTCTGTTAAAAGGCTTCTTGGCAAATTCCACCCCAATGCTGCTTACACCTTCTTGATGAGAATACAATGGTTTCCAAGCTCCAAGGGAAGTGAGGACAGTTGAACAGCTGTGGGTTTTTTGTTATTGTTTGTGGTTGATTGTGTGTTTGTATACACATACAAATATTTTTTTAAAGCTAAATAGATTGCCCTACAACATCTAGGCTCTACAGGAGAATGTAGCAATCTCTCAAACTAGCCATCTGCCAACATTGTTTTACTCTCAAGTATTTTAACTTTTAATTTTGACACCAAATCTTAATGTAAAGGTAAAATATGCACTTGAAGATAACTCTAGAATGATATGCTTGTGAAGATTTATTACAGGCTTCCTTGGCAGGCTTGGTTTCTCCTACGATCTTTAGTCCGTGAGAGAAATAATTATGAATGATGATTTTGAGGAGAAAAGAACTCTTCTGCAGTTAATAAATTGGGCTCTCACTTTTATAATCTACTCTGTGTTTGCTTGAGAGGCTTAGAGAAGCCTTTAACATCAAAGAGAAAAGCGCCAGCACTTTTTTTTCCAGGTACAGTTTTAAAGGTGACTCAGTCCTTTCTTCCTGCATGCTCTTGTCCTCAACAGGCATAGTGTCTCACTGGGATGGGTGACGAGGGGAAAATCCAGTTTTCTGGCAAACAGAACGTTGCTACCTTTCCTCTCTTCTCAGACTGGTCCAGAGCAAGACACCAGAGCCTAAGAATTAGAAGATAGAGCATCTATCCTTCCTTCTGCCAAAACTTCACTTTTAAACTCACTTTCTGCTTTTGTAAATAACGGTGGTAATATTTCCCTTCCAACATTACTGAGTTGTCGTAAATACGTATAAGGTAAGCTATGTAAAAACACACTGAGAAATTTAAAAGTGCTTCCTAAGTGGTAGGAAATTATTGACTTCCCAGGATAATTTACAAAATGCCTCTTAGAGATAAGCAGAGTGCTTTACATTAACTTACCCATAAATGTTTTATTGTGAGAAACAGAAAGTAAGGAGTGATTCTACGAGGGTGAGTCAAAAGAATATCCGCACTCTGGCTGTAGAATTTATAAACGTTTTAATATAACTGGAATGCAGATAATTTTTGATTCACCCCCATATCTCCTAGGCGATGTACAACTGTGGGTCAAAAATTATCCGCAACCCAGTTATATTAAAACTTCTATAAATTCTACAGCCAGAGTGTGGATAATTTTTGACTCAGCCTCGTAAATTGCAGGGGAAAAGTAGTGGATTGCTCAGTTCCAATCGTGTGTCTTGAAATATAATAATAACTATTAGAAAAGCTTTATCATTTAATTTACAGTTTTAGGGTTTTAAAGAAATGCTAATAACAATGAAAATACTAATTCTCAAGGAGGATTCAGTTAAACATAGCACTGTCCTATGGTGTAAATGCTGTTACAGGCTCCATGTTACGCAAGAGGAATTTGAGACACAGAGATGGTAAGAATAAAGTCACAAAGTCACAAAGCTAAAAAGTATTAAAGGGAGAATGACCCGCTAAACTTCTGGCTCTAGAGTTTGAGCTACTGATCAGCGAGGGCCTATATGGTTAACAGTTTTCTTTCATGTCATCGGAAAATAAGGTGTAGTGTTAATCACTGATTGAGGAAGCATATTAAACACGCTCTGTGTTTCTTTGAAGTTTCCTGAATCAGTACTCACAGCGTTAGGTTCACTCAAGTCTCTGGTGTATCTAGCTGGCTAGGGATCTGGCTTGAGTCCCCAGAATGTCTTGGATGTCATGGTCTGTGTACTTCAGAGACCATGAGGAACTGCTAACATAGGTATGTAAGGACTGATAGGCTTTGAGATTCAGGGAAACAATCTATACAAGTCTATTCTGTTCTTAAGAGCCCAGGGTAGAATCCATTTGTTACCAAATGCCTGACATTCTGGGTCTCAGCTGCCTTATCCATCAAATAGAGATAATGGTACCAAGCTCGCAGGATTATTGGGGGTTAAATAAGATGAAAACATATAGCACAGGTCATGATATATGGAAAACTCTAAACAGGTGCTGGATGAATTATAGCAAACTTTTCTGTGGAAATGGGGTAATTCTTATAACTTGCATTGTCAAATTGATTGGGTTGGAATTGTTTCTTGTTAACCAGCGAAGCAGAAAAAGAACCACTAATGCACAACAGGAGACTAGCTATAGAATGAAACTCTATTTTCAAAATAAATCCCCTCAGAGCAAATGTAAGTCAGCCATTAACACTTTTCCAAAACATGTGATACAAAGTAATGTAATCAAATCCTCTCCAGGCATATGTCGTTCATGAGTGTTTATGAATTGATTCTGAAAGGAATTCCCAGTCTGAGTAAGAATCTTAACTTGTCACTCAACATTTACACATCTGACTAGATACAAGGAAGCTATTTTAAGTACTCTGGAATATAATCATGTAATCAACATTAGGTACCAGTTTAGTAGATTATGTCAAGTGTAGAAAGGATATACAGCATTTTCAAAATGTGATAAACAAATTACGCTGTTACAGCTATCCTCATATAGTATGGAATTTTCTCTGATAGGGCACTTTTCAGTTAAATCAGTTGAAGGAGTCCAAATGTTGGGTCTCTAAACATTGAAACACACACACACACACACACACACACACTTATGTATATCCAAACTAAAAATAGCAGCTCTACAATCAGAAAGTAATTTTATATGCAGGCATGCAAGGATGTAGTAGGAGTATACCCCGTACTCTTTTTTTATTGTTCATTCAAATGTAATTTTCATAATGAAAAATGAGTTCTGATAGTGAATCTGAATGAATCTAGTGGACAGATTGGGGAACTGGGCAAAAGGTTAAGTCAGGCAAAGCTTCTCATCAAAACTTCCCTAATTTTTGTTTATAGCACTTCTTCATTTTAGAGCACTTGTCTCTAGGTATAGAAAGGTTCTGGAGTCAGATGGATCTAGGCACTTATGTAACCTCTTTGAGTATTCAGTAACCTGGAAATTATGACTAGTAACACCTGCCTCTAAAGGTTGTGAGACTGATCTTAGAAAATGTGTCTCATGAAAGAAAAAAAAAAAAAATGTGTCTCAATTACCTGCTCAATGTGGGCATTCAAGAGAGATCCTTTTTGACCCACCTCTTAGAGGAATGGAAATAAAAACAAAAATAAACAAATGGGACCTAACGAAACTTAAAAGTTTTTGCACAGCAAGGAAACCATAAATAAGATGAAAAGACAACCCTCAAAATGAGAGAAAACATTTTCAAATGAAGCAATCGACAAAGGGTTAATCTCCAAAATATACAAGCAGCTCATGCAGCTCAATATCAAAAAAACAAACAACCCAATCCAAAAATGGGTGGAAGACCTAAATAGCCATTTCTCCAAAGAAGACATACAGATGGCTAACAAACACATTAAAAGATGCTCAACATCACTAATCATTAGAGAAATGCAAATCAAAGCCACAATGAGGCATCACCTCACACCGGTCAGAATGGCCATCATCAAAAAATCTAGGAACAATCCATGCTGGAGAGGGTGCAGAGAAAAGGGAACCCTTCTGCACTATTGGTGGGAATATAAATTGGTACAGCCACTATGGAAATTAGTATGGAGCTTCCTTAAAAAACTAAAAATAAGAACTACCATATGACCCAGCAATCCCACTACTGGGTGTATACCCTGAGAAAACCATAACTCAAAAAGACACATGCACCCCAATGTTCACTGCAGCACTATTTACAATAGCCAGGACGTGGAAGCAACCTAAATGCTAATCAACAGATGAATGGATAAAGAAGATGTGGCACATATATACAATGGAATATTAGCCATAAAAAGGAATGAAATTGAGATATTTGTAGTGAGGTGGATGGACATAGAGTCTGTCATACAGAATGAAGTAAGTCAGAAAGAGAAAAACAAATACCGTATGCTAACTCATATACATGGAATCTAAAAAAATGGTACTGATGCCCAGTGGCAGGGCAAGAATAAAGACACAGACGTAGAGAACGGACTTGAGGACACTGGAAGTAGGGGAAGGGGAAGCTGGGATGAAGTGAGAGAGTAGCACTGACATACGCACACTAACAAATGTAAAATAGACAGCTAGTGGAAAGCTGCTGCAGAGCACAGGGAGGTCAACTCGATGATGGGTAATGACCTAGAGGGGTGGGATAGGGAGGGTGGGAAGGAGTCTCGGGAGGGAGGAGATATGGGGATACATGTATAAATACAGCTGATTTACTTTGTCATACAGCAGAAACTGGCACAACAGTGTAAAGCAATTATACTCCAGTAAAGATCCAATAAAAGAAGAAGAAAAAGACGAACGCTCACCTGGCTTGCCAGGACTTACGACTGCGTCCTATTTTCATGATGCTGGATTTTATTGAAGGACACAAATGCATGAGCACACACACACACACACACACACACGAATATCCACAAAAGTATACAGAAATTCACATATGTTATTGAAAGTGGGGTCTGGCTTCTTGCCACTTGAAAGCCAATACTCTGGAGACAAGGTTGGAAAGTTTGCTTTATTTCAGAGGCTGGCAACCAGGGGAGAAGGTAGACGCGTGTCCAAGTGCCAACTCCCTCACTGATGGTCGGGGGCAAGAGCTTTTACAGCGGAGGCTCAGGGGCGCACACGTGGAGGGAGGGGCTCCATGCAGAAGCAGCACAGGCAGCTCTGACCGTCTGGTCCTCAGTGATCTGATCAGTGTCATCTTGATTGTTTTAAGAACAGTTAACCTTCAGTTCCAGGGTGGGTTTGTTCCTATTTCTTTGAGGCCAGTTTTTGGAATTGTGGCAGCTTATATAATGGCTACAGTCTGGCCATCATGTCGTTAACGTCTTCTGCCTGGTGGGGGTTTCAGTATCTACAAGGCAGCGCGAAGGACATGGCTCAGCCCTTGAGGAGGAACGAAAGGTCCTCGTCTTATGTTTAATGATGAAACTATGATTACTTGGTCTTATTTGACTCTTTTCCTTTGCTACTGCATTTTCTGGCTTCTCTGATGAAATTTATTCTTTGACGAAAGTTTTCCTACAGACGAAAGACAGGTTACGGACATGGAGGAGGGGTCTGTCCTGGGAAGGCCCCATAGGGTCCTACTTCATTTCATATACACAGTTGCTGGGCAGTGGGTTTCATCAGACATTGAAGAACCATGACTAAGACATAGTTTCTACCACTGAACCAATTCACAACTAATAGAGGAGACGGTAGCTAAGCAAATAATTAATTTAGATGCAAGTGACTCCACGAGTAGATTAACACATTTCTACATGAGCAACGATTTGTCTTGAGCCAAGGTGTACAGTCAGAGAGGGGACAGGACAGGAGGGGTGGGATGTCGGAACCAGTCACCAAATGCCCCTCGAGGAGTGAAGACAAGGGACGGGGAGTCAGACATCACTGAGAGGTTTCTGTCCTAGGTGCCTGGCGGGGAGGCCAGCAGGGTCTAAGTAAAGTCGTTGGGTTTGGTCGTGGAGTAAACACTTTCGCTCGCAGGTATGTTGAGTGTATAAGGTGCTCTTGCTCTTGAACCTGAGGATGTGCCAAGGAGGCAGCTTCAAGTCTTAGTGTTGCTCCCAATTAGTTCTGTATTTCATACAGTCTCTAAACAATAGAACAGCTCTAAGTCCCATTAAAACAAGCATCTTAACCAGCAAGATTGTGACAGAGAAAGCTTAGGATGTCACCTCTTCTATACAGTGATTTTATTTCAATAGGAGCCTCAACACCAAAATATAAGGTTTAGGGACTTCCCTGTTGGTGCAGTGGTTAAGACTCCGTGCTTCCAATGCAGGGGGCGCAGGTTCGGTCCCTGGTCGGGCAACTAAGATTCCACGTGCTGGGTGGTACGGCCAAGAAGAAAACAACAACAAAATATAATGTTTACAGATCCCCACCATCAAAACATAAACACGCACGCATACTAACACTGGAAAGTATGCGAAATGGATAACATCAGAAATGTTCATGTTACACTGGGTCCAAAAGGGGAACGTATTTTGCAATAAGGTCTGACTTAGGCTGCCCTTCTAATGACAAGACTGCATCCTCTACATTAGTGGCACTGAGTTATTCTACACGTGTTCTTCAAGGCTGCCAACTACTATTCAGTAGTTCTTCTCTGTTAGATTCTTATTGCCGTCTTGAAAAGTATTTAGATGAAACATTAGCTAGATGTTTCCCAGCCCTGTCGTGTCAAGCCTCTGATGTGATATGATGCGGAGTGTTCACTGCCTTGAGAAATGTGGTGTACGCTCCCCTCTCAGGGGGTCCACGGGTATCAGACGTGAAGTAGATGATCAGTTAGTCGGTCCTTTGTGAATCCCAGTCCGTTGGCTCCCTGGTGGTGCCACGTGACTTTGTGCCTGTTTTGGACGCCCAGCAAGACCAAGCGGAGGAGAAGGATGTGGTTAAGTCCATGCATGTGTAGCTCACCCCCACCAAGCTGGCAAATTGCCATCAGCAACGCAGTACCCGTGTGATAGCTGGGTTCACCTACAATAAACTGTGGGAGGGAGATCTCCACTCTTCCTTTAGAAATAAAGTCTTTTTTTTTTTTAGGACTTAAAAACAAACGTTTATAATCTCACTCAGTTTCTGAATGTCAGGAAGCAGCTTAGCTTGGTGGTGATGCCTTGGGGCCTTACGAAGTTGGCCATCAACATGTCAGCAGGAGCTCTATGCACTGGGGTCTGGAAGACCCTCTTCCACACCCGCTCACATGACTGTCGCTGGACATCTCAGCCCCTCACTAGGCAGGTCTTTCCACAAGGATGCCCAAGTGCCCAAGTATTAACTTCAGGTTGGCCCCAAATCTATTTTTAATTCTGTATATGAATCAAATAAAAGGTCATCCAGAACCATGCTTATGCTGCAAAGCACATCCTAATCTCAGAACAGAGCGACATCTCCCCCGTTGACTGAAAGTTCCAATTGTCATTGGTTGGTAGTGGTTTGCTAGCACTCTATTTTTTAAAAAATCTGAATCCTTTTTTGGGCTCGCCCAAAATCGACTGTTGGGTTTCATTACCAGGCTTCCTACAGTTGGTAGAAGGAGAAAGCTCAGATGCAGAGATTCTCTCCTTTGGGCTTAGATTGGCGCCTGTGCAGGCTGCGCTCGGATCAGAAGCAGCCTCGGGCGGACCCCATCTAAGCATTCCTCCCTCCCCATCACCCCCTCCTGCGCATCCTTTCCACACAAAATCTGTGAGCTCAACCACGTCTGCAGAGCTTTTTGAGGACTTGCTGTTATATCACAATAGGGAGGTCCCTTTATGAGCATCAGAGCAGGACACCCATCCATCCGGACCACAACAGCAGAGACTTCCCGGAAAAGTACAAAACTTCACAATCACCCTGAGAATTGTGTCCAGTTGTGGCAAAAGATCTGTCAATACCCTGAACCACAGGTAAGTAATTCCTGGAATTGTTCAAACAGTAAATAAAAACATTTAAGAATACCTGAAACGAATACAACATTGTTAGCCAACTGTCCTCCAATATAAAATAGAAATTTAAAAAAAATTTTTAAATCTCAAAACCTTCCAAAAAAATAAAAAATAAAAATACTTGAAAGAAAGGGACAGAAACCTTTTTAATAACTCTTACAAAATTGCAAAATGCAAACACATTCAGTTCAAAGTCATCTGTTCATGCTGAAGAAAGAAGTGAGAAGAAAAAGGGCTTAAACTTGACAGTTTCCTCTACAATAGAAACTGCAATATCTGCTCATTGCTACTGAATACACTGGCTTTTATGCAAGCATGACACTGAACCTCATAAAATGATTTTTCTGTTTTACAATTAAACAATTCTATCCCACGCCTCAGACTCTGGAGGGTACTTTTCAGTTGAATTATCACTCCTGGCTCACTGTAAAAATTGTCAAAATGTGGAGAAGTTGCTTTCCGTTAGGGAACCCCCTTAGCCTTCTGGAAGCTCTGAGCCATATAAATGTGGTCAGCCCTCAAATGTCCAGTCCTGAGCATCAGTCTGTGAGTTATACAGACTCTGGTGGGGTTTCCCCTTCATCTCATCCTGTGTCTTAGTCTTTTTGTTGCAGTTTTGCTTCTGTTTGCTGGCTTGACTGTGCTTTGGTGTCTCTGAGAGAATGGAAAATGGAGTGAAAGCATATAAAGCACAAAGCAGTCATTTCTTTTAAAGCTTGAGTGAAAACAGTGTCTGGAGGACCTTGACATTTCAAAGGACGTCAGGTATTCAGGTGTTCCTGACCGCCCCCATCTTCTTGGCCTCCAAAGCTGACCCCGTGGCCATGAATTAAGGGTTTCCTGAAGAACTGGCTGAATGCATCAGAAAAACTAGCATTCCCTAAAACACGTGCACTAGAGACCCCTCATCCCACGTGTACGGTACCCCACACTTTCTCCTGTGTACCCACTCTCTTACATTGCAGTGAGACCCCATGGTCCTGAGCTCCAGAGGATGAGATGAGGGCAAGAGGCAGAGTCGTGGTTGGGACCCAGCTCTCTCCTCGCCTCCATGGCACCTCCTTTCAGTGGTAAATGCGGAACCATGTTTAACAATGTGTCTGAAGATCTCTATTTATATAACATGTGGTCTGTTGATCTCTCAAACCCGGAAGACTTAGCTTAGCCTCAGGACCAAAGTTTATTTTTCCCCCTCGTTACGATGGTGTTTTCATACATTATTTAAAATATATTTTAAATATGTTGATTACTTCAAGCCCATCATTACCAATAAAAGATATTGTAAAAACAAACCAAAAAAAAACCCAAAATAAAACAAACAAAAAATATGTATGTTGGTGAGGACACACTAGAAAACAACTTTGATAGTGAACTTTTGTTCTCCAGATACTGTACTTCCCTTCAGTGGGCTCAGTCAGATAACGTGCAGAAGAGATTTTGCAGCATGAGGTGTCTTCCAGTTTGAGTTTAAGAGATGCATCTGGGTGTCTCACAAAAGTGTGCTTTGAATAGGTCTTTGATTGATTTATAATTCACTAGTTTTGCCAAGCGTAGCATATTAAAATCCCCTATTTTGCCTAGTATGAATAAAGCTGCTATAAACATTCTTGTACAAGTGTTTTTGTAAACATACATTTTCGTTTCTCTTGGGTAAAAATACATAGGAGTGGAATCTCTGGGTCATACGTAGGTTTACTTTTAAGTAAATAAAAAACTTGAAATCATAATTTAAAAACACCTACTTGACATCAGTGTTATTTTCACTTCTCTTTCCCCAGGAAGAAATCATTATAACAACATTCTGTGGGAATTCCTTCTCTCAAGGCAACTTCTCTCCATTCCCTGCACTTTCCTGACTTCCAAGGTGAGACAATCACAGCATACTTTACATCCTGGGAGTTTGGCATTGACATGTACATGCTGCTATATGTAATAGATAACCAAGGACCTACTGTACAGCACAGGGAACCCTGCTCAATATTCTGTAATAACCTACATGGGAAAAGAATTTAAAAAAGAATAGATACTTGTATATGTATAACTGAATCACTTTGCTCTACACCTGAAACTAACACAACATTGTTAATCAACTATACTCCAATACAAAATAAAAAATTTTTAAAAATGACTTGGTAGATTTAATAAAGATTTAAATTTAAAAATAAAATAAAATAAAAGATAATTGTACCCCAATGTTCACTGCAGTACTATTTACAACAGCCAGGACATGGAAGCAACCTAAATGTCCATCAACAGGTGAACGGATAAAGAAGATGTGGTACATATGTACAATGGAATATTACTCAGCCATAAAAGAGAACAAAATGAAACCATTTGCAGCAACATGGATGGACCTACAGATTGTCATACTGAGTGCAGTAAGTAAGACACAGGAAGACAAATATCATATGATTGTGCTTATATGTGGAACCTAAAAAAAGTATAGGGTACAAATGAACTTATTTACAAAGCAGAAGTAGAATCACAGATGTAGCATACAAACTTATAGTTACCAGGGGATAAGGGGGGGAGGGATAAATTGGAAGATTGGAACTGATGCAGACACACTACTATATATACAATAGACAACTAGTAAGGACCTACTGTACAGCACAGGGAACTCTGCTCAATATTCTATAATGACCAATATGGGAAACTAATCTAAAAAAGAGTGGCTATATGTATATGTATAACTGATTCCTTTGCTATACACCTGAAACTAACACAATGTAAATCAACTAGACGCCAATAAAAATTTTAAAAGAAAGTAACTATAAGAAAAATAAATAATAATAAAAGAATTTCTGTGGCTATGGAAATAAAATACAATAGTTGAACCCAAAAGCTGAGAGTAGGATGGTGGTTATCAGGGGACTGGGGGAGGGAGGAATGAAGAGCTGTTACTTGATGGGATAAAGTTTCAGTTACATGAGATGAGTGAATTCCAGAGGTCTTCTGTACAACCTGTAATTGACAATGCTGTGTTGTACACTTCAAAATTTTCCAAAGGGTAGATCTCATGTTAAGTGTTCTACCACAATAATAAATAAAATAAAATAAAATAAAATAATAAAAAGATAAAATATAAAAATAAACAAAAATAGAAAAACGCACTTTGCGTACCTCCCTCTGCTAACTGGCCGCTTCCCTCTACTTCCTGGCTCACGCAGCCAGATGGGAGAATCTGACCAGTTCAGCCGACCACCATCAACCCACGCTTGGCCAGCTTTTCCCATGGGCACACATCATTGGTTGTTGGCCTCCTACGATTGGCTGCTCAGCCCTATGGGAAGGAGGCGTCTTCCCAACATCCCACTGCTTGTAAGCTTCACATTAGCCTCTCGCCACCCACATGGCTGCTGGCCAGATGCACAAGGCTGAGGTTCTTCTCAGCATCCTGTCTTCTGATGCCACATCCCAAAATATCCATGCTGCTGGTGCACTGGAGACCTCAAGCTACACACAACTCTAGGGAGAAAGCTCAAGGCTTCTCTGTGCTCCTCTGCCCACTGCCTTCCTCCCCAAGGAGGAGTCATCTTGATAAACTGGTCAGTTTCAGGCCATGAATTAGGTCCCATTTTCTAAGGGTGGATGTTTTAAAGAAAATGAAAATGAAAGCCCTTCTCCTCCTAACTTCTTTCCTCCTCCTGAAACCAAGAAGGACCCTGTGGGACTCCTGGCCATAGAAGGAGCCCGTTTGTCCCCTGTTTCTTGTACACAAGAGGTCAGCCTCCATGACCCTCCCTGAGTTCCAAAGGGTAGATAGGAACAGTTGCTGATCCAGGGAGGAGCAGCCAAGAAACCACCTGAGGCGAGATTAAAGGGACCAGAGAAGCTCATCAAGATCAGGAGACCGACTACCTGAGACCCTGCTTACGCCCTAATCTTGCCAGCAACCCCACCCTTGAGCCATTGCCATACCACTCATCACATCCTCCCAGGTGGGGACACAGTTTTGAGAGGCACGAGCCCACTGTGGCCCCCTTTGCCTGGCAAAGCAATAAAACTCTTCTTTTCTACTTCACCCAAAACTCTGCCTCCAAGATTTGCTTTGGCACCAGTGCACAGAGGCTGAGCTTTCGGCATCACTTCCATCCAACCAGACTAGTGGTTGAGATAGTCCAGGCAAAGGGTCAGTCAGTCACTCTCATTCCCCTGGGATGTTGTCTTTTTGATCCATTTTTCGCGTAGACCAGACTTATGACCAGCTGGACTCCAGGCAGGAGGGTCAGCACTCAGGCTCGCTTGTTCTCTCCGACCCCTCTTCTGGCACTGGGGGGGATGGTTGATTCAACCTGTCCTCCCGTTGCAGTGGTCACTCTCAGCTCCTGAGAGTCTGCCTTCAGGTCTTTCCATCTGTCCCCTCCAACTCTGCAATGAACCTCACGTCAACTCCTTCCCCAAACACTTCCTGCTTTTCAAAGGCTCATGTAATTAGGTTGAGCCGAACTGGAGAATCTCTCTCCCTTAAGGTCAATTGATTAATAACCTTATTTACATCTGCAAAATTACTTTGTCATGTAGTAAAACATAGTCACACTAGTGGGATCTGTTTGCAAGGCAGAAATAGAGACACAGACGTAGCAAACAAACGTATGAATACCAAGTGGGGAAAGTGGGGGTGGAATGAATTGGGAGATTAGGATTGACATATATACACTAATGTGTATAAAATAGATATCTAATGATAAAAAAAGATTACACTAATAAAAAATTCAAAATAATAATAAAAAAAGAACTTTTCCTCCTTCTCCTGTGTGCTAATCACCGATGACTTCTTTAAGAGACAATGTCACAGTTCACCAACTACCCCCACACCAACCAAAGCTACCCAAGCACACATTCTGGAGTTTTCTTAGCAAACGAATCATCAGCCAGGTCTTCATTCTCAGCCAGAGTCCCCCTCCCTGCCCTCACCTCTAGTAGAATATAGAAAGAAGTTTTGAAAAAGATTGATTTTATTCCTGTAAACAGCAAATCGCTAGGGGTATAGACTTTTTTGTTTTATTTTCTTCCAGGTAAAGAAACTCACCACCAGCGCCACCAGCTTCCAAGGAGAGCAGCACAGCCTGAAGTCCTTGTGTGCTTGTGGGAGGCTGGAAGATTCTTTTCTACATCCTCGTGCTCTAGTCATGCACTCCAAAGCAGCGTGGCCTTGGGCCCCGTGTCTGCATTTTAGTATAAAATCGTCCTCTCATCTCTACTCGGAGGACGCTCGCTTCCTAGAATGCATGTGGGTCTTTCAGGGTTGACGGGGAAGGAGACCGACAGACACGAGATGCCACCTTCTCCCTGCAACAGCGGTCCCTTCCTCACCATGTCTTTCTGCCCAAGAAGCTTCCCCCAGCCCCTCGCACAAACCAGCTCTTGCTGAGGAGTCTGCCCGTCATTCAGCAACGTGTCTGAAACGCTGCAAAGAATATGGACTCTACCGGTTCTGGAGTCACCTACACAGAGGAATTTTGCAAATTGTTCTTTTCCTCATGTACCTAGACGGAGTGTCTTCTAATCCCAGCATGGAAGTGCTTTACCAGTTTTATTGGTCAGATTTGCAATTGCCTCTTTCACTTCTGGTTTATATGGTTGAGGTCAGAGTGTTAAGTTTTATGGGTTAAATAGAAAAGACTCACTGTTCCTTCTTGTTTTTCTTGTCATAAAGAGTACAGTCCTGGAGTGGCAGAACTTAATGAATCGAGTCTTCAGACTGACAGCCCGAGCAGCACCTGCTGGCAGCTGGAAGTGACCTTGCTATAAACCTCCTCCCCCACGGTCGGGTCGTGTTCACACTGGGGCCTTGTGAACTCACTACCCTTTCAACTGATGATAAATGTCCTTGTTTAAAAATGAGGTGTTTTAGGTCAAAATCTTGTTTTCCATGTGTTGATTCCTTCCGCGCTTTCTATTGTTACAGCGCTAAATATCTGGAACGGTGGAAAAGCGATGGTGAGTTGCATTTTGTGTGTGTGTCATTTTACTCTAGCTCCAAGATGGCACATCTTTTGTATGCTCTGTGCATATTCTGTTAATACCTAAAATAAACATGGGGATTTGACTCACACTTAAAAGTCTTGCATATGCCAGGGAGAGGAGCCATGTTTCCAGCTGGGAAACCACAGGTCTGTAGTTAGGACTGGTCATGACAGTTCCTGTGATTTGACAAGCACTGCCCGTCACATGCACTGAGAAACTCAGTACTTGGCTTGACTTTAAGAAAGTCTTCTTTTAGCTGCAAAATGTGAAATTATTTTGTTAGTTCCCTAATGAAATACTGGTGAGAAATGTGTGACAGTTACTTTTTAAAAATCTTCAAAATAAAGCGTGATGATTTTTCTAGAGACACTCTTTCAAGTAAGTTCGGATAAAGACAGCCTGCAAGACAGCTAAGAAGATGTTCTACTTATCCCCAGGCAGAAAAATTACAGTGTCACCAATCTTGCTTTGAGAAAATGCTCATAAAAATCTTTTTACAGCAAAACTTTTATTTTCATGCCAACAAGCATGGGATGTGATAAACCGAAATGCCTCAAATTAAGTTTTCTTATTGCTATCCAATCATTTTCAGATTCACATAGAACTTTACAAAGGAAAGTCCATCTACATGCTACAAAGAGTGGAATCAGTAATCCAACAGCCTCAGGATTCACTCTGAGCAAATGGCTTAAGAGCAGCAGTATTTGGTTCGGGTTTTCTCTGTGTCAGATTCTGCAGTAGGTGCTGTGGGATAGATTATTTTATTTAAGCCTCACAAAACCACTTCAAAATATGCATTTATTTATTCATTCATTTGTTCAGTTAGCCAACCAAAACTTCGTTCACTTCCTGCTCTGTACTAAGCACTGTTCCGGGCAGTTGGTACACATCGGTGAAGAAGCAAACCTCTCTGCCGTCGAGGAGCTTACATTCCAGTGGTGGAAGAGAGAAAATAGGCAATAAATATATGTAAATTATGTCATCTATTAGAAGGGGCTAATTGGATTTAACGTCTCAAAAGGATGTCTCTCTTTGCCTTGTGAAGGCTAGAAGTAGGCAGTCAAAGGAAGCGGGAGACAGGAACACAGCAATTCACACAGAAATGAGGGTGGCCCTGACCAGAGCAATAGCCTTCTCTTAAAAATTTATTTTATTGACGTATAGTTGATTTCCAATGTTGTGTTAATTTTTTCTGTACAGCACAGTGATTCAGTTACACATATTCATACATACTATATATATGTATATACGTTCTTTTTCATATTCTTTTCCACTGTGGTTTATCACCACGTAAGGTATTGAATATAGTTCCCTGTGCTCTACAGTAGGACCTTGTTGTCCATCCTTCCTATACATAGTAGTTTGCAACTGCTAACCCCAAACTCCCCATCCGTCCCTCCCCCATCCACCTCTCCCTTGGCAACCACAAGTCTGTTCTCTAGGTCTCTGAGTCTGTTTCTGTTTCATAGATATGTTCATTTGTGTCATATTTTAGATTCCACATATAAGTGATATGACATGGTATTTGTCTTTCTCTTTCTGACTTACTTAGAATGATAATCTCTAGTTGCATCCATGGTGCTGCAAATGGCATTATTTCATTCTTTTTTATGGCTGAGTAACATTCCATTGTACATACGGACCACATCCTCTTTATCCATTCATCTGTCAATGGACATTTAGGTTGTTTCCATGTCTTGGCTCTTGTGAGTACTGTTGCTATGAACATAGAGGTGCATATCTTTTTTTAAAATTAATTAATTATTTTATTTTATTTTTTATTGGCTGTGTTGGATCTTTGTTGTTGCACACTGGCTTTCTCTAGTTGCCACGAGCGGGGGCTACTCTTCATTGTGGTACACGGGCTCCTCGTCGTGGTGGCTTCTCTTGTTGCAGAGCACAGGCTCTAGGCATGTGGGCTTCAGTAGTTGTGGCACAAAGGCCCGATAGTTATGGCTCATGGGCTCCAGAGCTAGGCTCAATAGTTGCTCTGCAGCATGTGGTATCTTCCTGAGGCAGGGATTGAACCTGTGTCCCCTGCACTGGCAGGCGGATTCTTAACTACTGCGCCACCTAGGAAGTCCCAAGGTGCATATCTTTTCGAATTATAGTTTTATCTGAGTATATGCCAAGGAGTGGGATTGCTGGATCCTATGGTAACTCTATTTTTAACTTTTTGAGGAACCACCATACTGTTTTCCGTAGTGGCTGCACCAATTTACACTCCCACCCACAGTGTAGGAGGGTTCCCTTTTCTCCACACTCTCTCAGGCATTTGTTATCTGTAGCCTTTTTAATGATGGCCATTCTGACCAGTATTTTGATTTGCATCAAACCTAGTAGTTTTGATTTGCCTTTCTCTACTAATTAGCCATGTTGAACATCTTTTCATGTGCTTTTTGGCCCAGAGCAATAGTCTTTATAAGGAACAGTCAATAGAGTTTCCTAACTGAGTTGATTTCAGGGCTGACTCTAACGTTTTGGCCTAAACCACTATTAGGATGTAGCTGTATTAATTGAGATAGGAAAGGTTGCATGGGGAGCAGGTTTGGGGGTGAAGATCAAGGACTTTGGTTTGGGACATGTTGAAAGTAGGGTACCTCTTGGACCTTCCACTGACAATGTCATGTATGCAGTTGGAAATATAAGTCTGCAGTGAGGGATGAGGGCTGGAGATGAATTTTCAGAATCGCCAGGATACAGATATTATTCAAAGCCTTCCGGCTGGCTGAGATCAACAAGACAATCCTACAGGTAGACAAGATGACCAAGATCCGGGCCTGGTGGGGGGAGGTGTAAGGATAAGAGGTGAAGAAGAAGAAATGCTGTCAAAGAGAGCTGGAAGGGGGGACAAAAGAGGTGGAAGATAAGCCAAAAGGATGATCAGGAAAGGATGGTGTATAAGTACTGCTCACTAACCAATTGCACCACTAGGCCTAGGGTGGTAAGTCAGACAGAGAAAGACAAATATCATATGATATGGCTATTCGTGGAATCTAAAAAAAGGGTACAAATGAACTTATTTACAAAATAAGTCACACGTGTAGAAAACAAACTCATGGTTACCAGGGGATAAAGGGGGCTGGATAAACTGGGAGATTGGGATCGACATACACACACTGCTAAATATAAAGCAGATAACTAATAAGGACCTGCTGTATAGCACAGGGAACTCTGCTCAGTACTCTGTAATGGCCTATATGGGAAAAGAATTAAAAAAAAAAGAATGGATGTATGTATATGATAACTGATTCACTTTGCTGCACACCTGAAACTAACACAACATTGTTACTCAGCTATACTCCAATAAAAATTTAAAAAGGAAAAGAATGTATGGTGGTCACAAAGTCAATTGACTACCTTGAAGAATATTATTTATCCATACATGTGGCTCAAAAAGTTTAACTATTTGATTAAATTTCATAGAACTAGCAAGTGGTAGAAACTGGACTTAAGACCAGCTCTTTTGACCTCAAATTTGTGTTGCTTCCTTTAAACACTGAAGGCTAGAACAGAAGCAATAGTTGACATAATTGTAATAAAGCCTGCAGACATGACTACAAGAGACTAGTATTTTCTTGTCAGCAACAAGGAATGTAGACCAAGTTGAACCCAGAAAAGCGAGAGTCAGTCCACTGATTTCTGAGGGACCCATTGCTGATTGCTCCATACGAACACATTTGTGCTTTTATCATATTTTAAAATGGTTTCTTGATGGTGGTTTACTGAATATTCTATTTCCATTTAATGAAGACATTTTCAAGAGTATGTTTTAAGAAGCCTTAATATAAAGAAGGCAAAATATACAGAAGAGAAGAGACAAAAAGGTGTAGTAAACCCTTTCTGCGGGAGGTTGATCCTGCCCAGCTTTGGGGAAAGCAGGTGCTCAGCCCAAATGCGTTTCTAAAAATAGAAAGGGCCTGGGGACTGCTTTTGTCCAGAAGGTAGGTAACTGCTCAGCAACCAAGGGGAGGAGAGCTGAGTTTTCAGGATTCCACAGTCTCTTCCGTATTTCAGTCAAAGAAGCTTCCCTCATATGTAGTTTACACACAGGCTTCTTGGTAAAATTTCCTTTGACTAAGTGGTCTCACAAACAATTGATGCTCATCCAATTTTTATCGTACCCGTAAGAAAACTGAGGACCTAAGAGGTCTCTGACTGGTACAGGATCGTAGCTATCAAGGCTTGAGCTAAACTCAGATCTTAATGTTACTTACTATCAACACTTGGCTGTCAGGCGTTAGTTATGTTTGGTACAAGAGCTGACTGAGGCTCAGTTGCTCTCTATGGACATGAAGGGTCCATCTCCCATTCATCCCCCTCCCTCTGCCTGTCTTCTCCAGCGTGTACTCCCCGCTGCACTCTGGAGACCCCATCAGTTTTCAGCTAGGACAGATCTTGGCTGGAGTCTTCCCCCTATCTGCTTCTCCAGTTACCCTGTTCTACACTCATACGTGCTTCCCGACATGTTTTAAAACGTCTCACTCACAACGGTTCTTCTTTCGTTCTGTTTCTGTGGAACTACACCTTTTAATCCCCTTGCTGTTACTATAATATTGTCCCAGCAGGAAAAGGAGATAAAGCCTGTACTCAGTCCGTTATCTTGAAATCCTATCCTAATTAAAATATTAAATGCTCTAAGATATTTAAGAATAATTACCAAGTAGTCCTTGTCTTCCTTCAAGGTTTTACTACAATCCTTTTTTAGATTGAAAATGGTGAAGTTTAAAAATGTGACACGTGTGAAGGTGTCAGGCTGGCACCTGGTGGGACCCACGGTCCACCCAAGAAGAAGATGGTGCTCTCGAGAGATGCTTCCCAAACTTGGCCCACAGAGCATGTGTCCTAGGACTTTAACCTGTTGTGTAAACATACACAAAATGAGATTTAAAAAATAAGTTACATAATTCTAGTAGATAGTTACATTTTAGTCACTTTTTTAAAGTTTATATATTTAAGGAAGTCCAAGCACATTTTGAGGAATGTTCCATTGACAATGAAGGGGTTTGGGATCAACTTATATTGGGGATGCATTTCTGACTTTATCAGAGTAACTAAATTGCTGATGAAATTAACTTATCTTTTTTATAGCCAAGAAAGGAAAGTGCAACAATATGTGCAAAGTCATCTTCTCTCATCAATTTGTTCTTTTTCTCCTCCGTCCTCATCTAAGGGATCTCATGTCAGGTGCGCATGTGCGCTGTAGTTTCTTCTTCAACAGATGCATCCACACTCACCTTCCACCAGGACAGAGGTTCTTCCTTCTGTGACTTCACGACTCTCAGGAATCCCTTGAGCCTCAGCAGAGCACAGGGAACCCATTCCACCTGCCCAGCATTTAGAAAATACAGTCAAATCCATGGAACCAAGAAGCCATGGAGCAATTTAAAATTTAACTACCAATTCACTCAGTCATCTTTGTCAATCAACCATGCTATTCCCAGAGCCCAGGACACGCTACATGATTTAGAACAACATAAATTTAGCCACAGTCCTAGCAGAGAATTAGTGTTATGTGCTACTATACATAAAACAGATACTCAACAAGGACCTTGCTGTATAGCATGGGGAATTCTACTAAATACTCTCCAATAACCTACATGGGAAAAGAACCTAATGAAGGGTGGAGACAGGTGTATGTATAACTGAGTCACTTTGCTCTACATCTGAAACTAACACAATATTGTAAATCAACTATGCTCTAATATAAAATAAAAATTTAAAAAAAAGAAATGGAAGAGAAGGAGAATTCAGAAGAGAGACAGTGTCATTTGATGAGAGTTTGCCAACTGTGATGGCAAAACTCAACTGGGATAACCTTCATCAAGGGTTAATGAAGGTGTCCTCTCCCAACGCCAGCCCCCAGAGCAAACCCTCCCTATCGACACACTCCCTCCTCAGACGATAATTGGAAAAAGATAATTTTTTCCTTGTGAAATTTAAAACTGGCTTTCCCAGTTCTTCTTCTCCCCTCCTTTGCGTATTTGAACCTCAAACTATCCCTCACGTTTAAATTAGACCCTGTATTGTTGGGCGGTTTACTGACACGGCCTCCCCACTTTGAACTGAATACGTTGCATATTATACAGGCATTTCTCCAAGCTGTGAACCTGCTCTTCCTGGAAAGCGTACTCCTCCTATGTAGGAGGGGGACCTGAGAGGGCGATGGGTCCAGGAGAAAGGGACAGAGAATGGCTTGAACAAATAAGGCAATTTACCAAGACTGTCATTGCTTCCAGGCTTTTGCTGTGACAAAATTGGGACATACATATTTATTTTTTAAGAGGTATTTATACTACAATTAAAGCACAGCATGACATGATTTTTAATTACATTCTTTGATTTTATATTTGTATCTCTTTTCGCTTATACTGAAAATCTTGGTTCTTATAAAATTAACATTGTTATGCATTATTGTAAATTATTCGTATTAGCTATAATTTATATAAATAGTTTCATAATATCAGAATTACTGAAGAATTAAACCATTGAATGAAATTTAACACTTATTTATAGCTTTATGTGTCCCTAATATGCATTCTGCAAAGGTGACACTGTCATAATAATATTACATATTGTATAAACTCAAAACAATTATTTTTTTCTACCAACTGGATAGGTAATTAGCTTCATCTATTTCAGTTCATTCTTAATTTTATGAATGTCTTCTTTAATATTTTTAATTTGTTTTTGAATGTGTAAAACATATATATTTCCCAGCTTGCGTGTATATACCAGAGGCTTATTCAAAGAAGTTTGACAACTACCATCCCTACTGCCTTCCACCTATAAGTAACCATTCTGGCTTTCAGTTTATCTTTCTCGTGTTTCTTTTTGCAAATACATTCCAATACATAACCTGCCTAACATTTTCTAACACAAAAGGTAGCATAAAATATATAATGTTCTTCACCTAGCTTTTTTCACTGAACAAAACAACCAGGAGATTTCACCTTTTCAGTGGCTACTGACCTTCTTTCTTCTTACAGATCCTGCTTTTTCATTGTGAGGAGCTGACATCATTATTCTTTGTGTCTTCCCTGTTGAGGGTCATTTTATTGTAAATATTTTAGTATTCAATGATCTTCCAACAAATAAGTGTACATAAGTCATTTCATTTTTTTCCAGCAGATTTTTGGAATAGATTCCTAGAAGTAAGATTACTGAATCAAAGAGCTAATGGATGTGTCATTCTGTGAGATGTTGCCAAGTTCCCTTTCACTGGGGTGGTACTAATTGCATTTTCACCTGCAATATCTGAGGATACCAGTCCTTCCCTCAATACAGGCTTACCTGCCTATATTTAGTGGAGGAGTTCTTCAAAGATCTTGGAATGTGAATAGCACCTATATTTATGTTCTCAATTTTTCTCTACTATTAGCTTCTTTTGCAATTTCAGTGAAGATTTGCAAAGGGAAGCGAGTTCTTCTTGTGGAATCAGATTGCCATCTTGTTCCCGATGGATGGTTTTCCCTTCTGACAGCATTGAGTCACACAAAATTGAAGACACATAATGTTTCTATTACCCAGGGATGGCTGGTGCATCCGTGCAGATATTATACAAGGTCAAATAAGAATTCAGCAATGAAATTGTGCTTCTCGATAGTTTACGTGTGTAGTTGTTTGGCATGTTTTATTTGTGTTGGGGGCACTCTTGGTACAAGATAAGTTGGTAACATAAACATTGAGTCCAGCTTCATGCCAGTGCTCAGGATCAGGTGTCTGAATCAGTCCCCTTTCTTTTTCGACTGACTTGCAATGTGATGTCCACCTCATTGAGAATGCCTAGTGTGAAGGAAAACAGCAGAAAACTATAACATGCTGCTGACCTCAAAGAGTGGAAATGAGAAGAAACCAAAAATGGAAACATCAGGATGACTCTTCTTCTCCTTCCTCTTATCATCATTCCTTTCACACCTCCTTGTACTTGTCTTGCTTTAATATGCATTTTCTGTTTAATTTTCTTTAAGTTTTCTCATCTCATCTATGTATTTTATTTGATCAACCTGATTATTAATGCAAACTAACAAATGTTTTTCCCTCTATTTATATTTCAGTTGCATAAATGGTAAGAGTGAGTGAAAACTGGTGAGCATTAAAAAACTTCCAATATCAATAAACACGTGTGTAAAACAACGTTTCTAAGACATATAATATTTTTGCTAAATAATTTTGCCAAATGTCCTTTTTTTCTTAATTTAATTGTAGAGATTTAGATTTGCAAAAGACTTTAGAGATCAGCTATTCCAGAAACTTTATTTAGAGATGAGGAAATCATTTAGGTCTGGAAGATTCTGGAAGAGTATTCAGTCTGACTTGTATCAAAGAAGCAGTGTGTGGTAGAGCTGGCCTGAAACACAGATCTCCCGATTTTTAAGTTCAGTGCTTTTACCATGAATTCTTGAGACATTTATTCATTTTTTGTTTTTGAAATTGTTGCTGTCGTTGTTAACAGAAGGGCAAGAAAAGGTAGAGGATGACTTTCCTTTGATGCTGGGTGGAATTAGTTTGAGGTCAAGTAGTTTCCTTTGCCGTGATTCAGATGATTCTGACGATGCCTTCTCAGGAATCTATTGCATGAAAAATTGAGAAGCTTTCTTACAGCCTCAGTCTAAGAAGAAGAAAAAAAGATTTTGAGTTTGGGCCTAATCCTAAAACCTTAGCCTTAACATGAGGGGCAGTTCTGAATTTAGCAAGGTGCTTGACATGGAGATGACTCTTACCTCCATTCATGGGTTTATATTTGATTCTCTGAATAAACAGAAAGAACTACACCGTTAAGGCTTTATATGATATTGGGGGAAAATGCAGTTCTTTGGTACCATTTTACCAGAGTATTAGAACTAAAAGATGAAAGAAAGTCCCTTCGAGAGTCCTCCATACTGGCAGTGCTGGCAGTCTGAGTCAGCGCTTGCAGGGGGAGTCTTGGTACCCAGAAGCAGCAGAGCTTGGCAGCCGGATGGCTGTTACCCAATGAGATCGCTCGGTCAGCAGGAGGAAGCAGTCCCTGCTGAGTGCGACTGCGAGCAGCCAAGAGAAGAGTGATGCTGATGGGAGCGGTTAGGAGTCAGTGGAAAGCAGAGGTAGGGAGAAGGCAGCTGATGCAGTGTCAAGTTTGATTGGGTTTGTGAGATCTCCTGGAAACTCAGAAATACTTAGAGATTGGAGGAGAGATAGGAAGGGAATTACTGAAGACTAAAGCCCTGCAGTATCCAGTGGGCAAAATTTTCATGGAAATAGGTTCATATTCTCTATATGCCCAAAGTTCATTCTTATTTTGTAGTAGCCAAATATTATCAATGAGATACCAAGAGGTCTTTCTTGAATTATTATATAATCACATCAAAAATCTGAAGACTCTTATTTTTACTTGATAAGTACAACCATAGTTTTTACCAAAATTATTAAAAGCAACAAAACAGAGAAGATAAATATACTTCCATACTTTGAGCTCATCTATTGGGTGAAATTTTCCAAAGCAAATTTCCTAACGTTAGCAATTTTCCTAACTTTATAATAGAGTTGAATTTATAAAAGCATCACATCTCTATTCTTTTTTTTTCTTTTATCAACCTCTGAACCATTAAAACTTAAAAAACCATTTAAATTTTCTCTTATGTCTATCTGTACACTGACTGCTGTAAAACATAGTATTTTAAGAAAAGATTTAGTAAGAAAAGTGACAAGACATAAAATAGTGAATAAGTGTAAAGAGGTGCATCCGGAGCTTAAAAAAAATAGTAAAAGTGACAGAGGAAGGGCAAACTGCTTGCTTAACCAGCAAGCTTTCTACGTTAGCCATCCATTGCTGTGTAACAAATTGCCCCAACCCTTAGCAGCTTAGAAGAATGAGACTTATTATCTCACAGTTTCTGATGCAATTTGGTTCAGTTTCTCCTGGCTCAGCATCTCTGAAGGCTGCAGTCAAGGTGTTGGTCCAGCTTCAGTCACCTCTAGATCAGACTACAGTGGGATCCACCTGCCAGCTCACTCAAGCAGCTGTGGCCTCAGTCCCTCATTGGGGGTGATTTTCCACCAAGACTGTCTCAGGATGCAGCAGGTGGTTCTCCCCACAGAGAGTGAAGTGGGAGAAAGCAAAAGAGAACCACCAAATGAGAAGACACATCTGTTGGTAACCTAATGAGTTGAAGTGGCTCCCTCACCCCCACCACATTTCATTCGTTAAAGTCTCTGGGTCCAGCCCACACTCAAAAGATGGTGACTACATGAGAGTATAAATAATAGTGAAAGGGGATCATTGGGGCCCATTTTAGAGGCTGCCAACCACAATCTCTAAGATGGAAAACTTTGGATTAAGGGTTAAGTGTTATATTCATGTATTATTGGGAAGTTTATGCTTAGGTGTTTCCTGTCACACTAGCAATCTTTTTCTTTGTTAAAATCATCCAGATCTATTGGAAACTTCTCTGTCTACAATTCCTTCATCTCTCTTCTGGACTATGATCGTTTCCTCCTAAATGGTTACATCAGCAGCTCAGTTAGCAAACCCATCAGGTCATCCTTCACACGATAAGCAGATTGATTTTTTTTTTTTTTGTAATTTCATCAGATCATCCACTACCCTCCAACTCCCACTCCTACCCTTTGCTTTAAAATCCTTTGGTGGAGTCTTATTTTACTGTGGACAGGAGACCAATTTTTTTAACGTGACTCATATATTCTTACATGGCCTGGCCATAGGCCACCTCCTCAACCTCAAGTGACAGCCATTCCCACCGGCTTTGCTTCACCCATCCCATGCTGGCCGCTATCCTACCCTTAAACTGCCTTTCCAGCTCCACTACTGGTATCCACACATGTTATTCTCTCTGCCTGAGGTGCTCTGTCTCCTTCCCTTGACCCCATATGCTCAACTCCTTTACCACTTACCTTCCACATCTGCAAATAGAAAATTTTTCCACTACAGCAGAACTTGCTTAGGAGACACCAAAACTAAATTTCATGACAACTAACTCTAACCAGCTGAAACTAGTAGAAGACCATGAACTCTGAGTGACCTTGGTATATCAAACCCTTACTAGACCTAACTGAAGACGCTTCACCGGTCAATAAACTATGAGGTCTGTTTTACCCAACCATAGATAGAACTTGAATTCATTCATCGTCTTATTCAGAGAACTAGTGTTCAATCCCGACTTTTCACATGGCCAAGAGTACCCTTGTCTAGCACTCAGAAACCCATAACGTTCCCTTGTCCGTGAATGACCTAGTAAAAGTTTTTCACTGTTTTGCATTCCTTTGCATTGCAAGTTAGGAAGACACAGCCTTGATCTTTTTCTCTCTTTTTTATAAGTTCTGGTGGGCTACGTTTTACTCTCTAGACCTTTACTTAGAGCCCTCTAACTTGGTGATGGGTATCTTTCTGTGACACTCAACTTCAAGTACCCAGGAGGTCGTGACCGCTTACCATGATACCACTTAGAACTCAACAAAATGCCAGTAAATATAGGCTCCCAACACATATCTGTTGGATGGAAGAGTACACAACTTTGCATTTTATGACCTCACATTCTAAACCAAGAAACTACGTATTGTGAACTTATTCATTTCCTCTTCTACCCATTTAGGTCTTCATTTCCAGGCAACAGCTGTCATTTTTTATGTAATCAAGATTCATCTGTCTTGACTGCTGTGTTAGTTTCTGTTTACCAGTTGCAAAAGGCATTTAATGATTTGGAGAAGGTGGTCTCTCCTCCCCCTCCTTCTGACATGCCCGGTAATGTGCTTGGCCAGCTGTGCAGTGCTGTCCCTGTACACAGAAATTCTTTTCTGAAAAGCACAGGTGATCAGGTTACACCCTGAAGCCTGAGATCTGATTACTCTTATTATAGTAGCCTGAAAAGTTACACATGTCATTAGGAGTCCTTAAATTACTCTCCTTGGCTCTCTAAAAGGAGCTCTGGTATTTGACTCAGCGATCTCGCGTGGCTGTAAATTCCACATTTTGAACATGCATTTTCATGGGGCTTCATATTCTCTGACAGATTCTATGTGTTACTGCTCTGAAAGTGACTCTCAGTAATGAAAGGAGAACCTGAACCCAAGGATGCTAATGGAAATTTATGGAAATCCAAGTCTGGGAATTAAGTGTGTGTGAGTACTGGCATGGCCAAATTGTCTTCTCCACCCCTTCAACTACCCTCTTCTTTTTTTGCTGTGTTCAAGCAATTTAATTCTGCATCTAATTTTAATCTGTAAACCATATCCCCTCCTGCAGTTGTAAAGCATGTGTTAGCACTTAACCAGCGGGGGTGGGGGGGGGGTGGCCTAAGGTAAGAGGATTGATAGCATAGAACAGGCATCTTAAACATGGCTTTGTGTGATTTGGCGCCACTAGCAGAGGCTTTATGTGCCTGGGTCCAAGCTGTCTGTTCAGGGCTTAGAGAGATTCGGGCAGGGAAGAGAGTTGGATCTTTTATTCTTATTAGCTGGGGTTGACTTTCCAGAAAAATCTGCATGGGGAGGGGTGATTTAAAGGACTCTGAAGGTATTCACAGAGGGAGCAGGAAGAATGAGTGAATTTTTCTGAAGAGGAAAGGAGATTGACTTGGAAAATGTGATTAAGACCCGTTAAAACTAAATTGAATTGTGACGGTGTCGTGGAAGGTAAAAGAAAGAATTTCTAAAACTACAAATTTGGCTGGTAGATAAATAGTAGCTCTTCTTACTAGCTATAAATTATAGTCTTAGAAATTAGGAAAAATCTGTTTATACCTAAGAGTTATTCTTACCTTAAGGTCAAGGGGAAAGTTGGATTTTCAAGTCGGCATCTAGGATAAACATCACATAGAGCTCAAACAACCCTCGGAAATCCTTAAAAACACTTGTAAACTTCAAATCATGCATTTCATTTGTGGTCAATGGTGGGGAAAAAATTAAAAACATTCCCCAAATCTTTCCATCATGTTTTTCTTACTTGCATTACCTTTTCAGGTTTAATTGTGTCTATTGTTTAACAGAAGGAATGAAACCTGGTGGATTTCTGGGAATAAATACTCTATTTCATTGACTCTAAGATGTATCTGTTTTATATTTTGACATCTCTTAAATTGAGGTGTGTCTCATAATTGATGGCATTTCAAAATCATAATGGTCAGAGTTCCTTCTCTCCCTCCCTCCCTCCCTCTTCCTTCCTCCCTTCTTCCCTTTCTCTCTCTTTTTCTTCCTTCCTTCCTTCCTTCCTTCTTTCTTCTTTCTTTCTTTCTTTCTTTCTTTCTTTCTTTCTTTCTTTCTTTCTTTCTTTCTTTCTTTCTTTCTTTCTTTCTTCTTCCTTTCTTTCTTCCTTTCTTTCCTCTCTTACTATGTTATACAATGGTGGTTTGTCTTGACATTATTGGTCTATTAGATTGGAAGAAATACTGTAGTTAAATTCACGTATGGTAAATATATAAGAGAATGTTAGGAATCCACTCTAGAGGCTAGAAATAAATGCCACTGTCGCACATGTAGTTTTCTGAAAAAATTGCATTTTAAGCAAGACTCAGCTTTGACTCATAGCATCTGGTGTAAAGACTCATATCATATGAGTCAGTCATTGAGGGCATGGCGTGCTGTGTAGCTGTGTTTTTGACTCATTCATTCACCTAGTGTTTGTTGCGCTCTTATCACGTCTTTGACATTGCTCTTGGTGCCAGGTTGGAGCAGCAACCAAAACAAGTAATTTTCACTGATGAGCAAGAAAAACCAGGCCTCAAATCACTCAAATTATAGTGCCATCCTTCCAAATCTGGAGTCTGGGAGGACACACCTTGTTCTCAGACCATGTCTTTATATTTCACTTAAATCTCAGGGAAACTTAATTTGGGTGGAACTATTGTTTTGAAAGGCATATACTATTCTTTCTTTTCTTAGAAATAGTTGTTCATTAATGGGTAGATTCTCAAAATTTGAACATAAATGGAGTTTAGAGCCATCCTTCCACGAGTTATGACAGCAGACACATTACTTATTGTCTTGTCTCCATCTTCAAAATGGTATTTCCTTCCTCAAAGTGTTCCTGTGAGGATTGAAGGATACAGTATACCTAGATCATTGTGTGAATTCTATAAACGATGATTCTATTTAACTTTATTTCTTTTTGCAGTTGACTAAAAGTTAAGCATAATTTGTAGTGTGACCTTTTTTGAACCAAGGCCTTAGTCTTTCAGGATAGTAAAGAGGTAAATGTTGTCAGCTTGAACAAATCAAAGAAAAACAAAGCAGAAAAAAAAAAAAAGAAAGAAAGAAAAATTTAAAAAGATACAATGCATATGAGAAGAAAAAGCACCATAATTTCAGCACTAAAAGTTAAATAAAAAGAATGAATTTTACATACTGGGATACTATCACATACAGGCTAGAGTTTCCTGTTACTACTACTACTGAATATTTATTATGTCAGGTATTGAGCTAAAGTCATTCCATAAATTATTTTATTTATCTTCAGAAAACATTATCAGATAGAAAATATTATACCAATTATATAGTTAAGAAAATCGAGGCTTAAGAAGCTTAATGAATTTTGCTGTAGCTGCTCCTTGAGTAAGTTGGGATTTAATCCTCAGTCTGAGGTTTACTTAATTATAAGCAGGCTCTCCATTCATGGAAACATTCTTGGATTATTATTATTTTCTGGGTTATTTTCTTGCATTATTATTATTATCATATCCCTGTCATAATTAATTACTCCATCGCCCATGGTCGGGCATGTAGCTTGCTGCCAACATTAAATTTTTAAAAATAGTGTTGCTTTGAATATCTTCATACACACATACATTAAAGAGAATCTTAGAGTGAGAACGATAGGTTCAAAGTTTACATTTTAAATTTTTTAATAAATAGTGCCAAATTGTTTCCATAATGTTTACATCGTTCATATTCTCACGAGCACTGTATGGTTCTGAAGGCAAAGAACAGCCACCAGTGTTAGCTAATAAATAAACCAGGGTTAATTTCAAGGCTTCGATCATCTTGTAGATGTCTAAGAGCCATCAAAACGCATAGCAAAGACAGCTGGGAAAATGAGGGTTGGCCCTGGAATTTTGTGGATGAAAGTCTCCCCGTCCATCTTTCAGGGAACTGCTGTTCTTCACTACCCACCCTCTACTTCTGACTTACTGACACATGAGGAAAGTAAAATGAAATCTACCCCACATCTTTCATGACATTATAGATCTAGTATGAATCATAAGCTTGTACTAGACTCAAAATTTTTTCCTTGGGAACTTGAGCTAAAATCCATTAAGTTAGGAGGTAGTAATTCCCCTGAGACAGGCGTGTGCCCTTGGTTCAGTCAGCCATCGCTGGGGAGGTCACACTTTCAAAAAATGCAGATCAAGCATAAAAGTGAGTATTAGCGAAAACCAAAGATAATCATACATTTTACAGTATGAGGACATTCCTTTCAGCATTAGTGGCTTCTGTGTTCTTTTCTTCATCGGTTAACTCTACTAAAGATAAATTACATCTCATTGTTTCAAATTTGAATTTTCATGAGAGAAGCAGAATTTTTTGTCATATATGTAAAGTTTACCTCTCTCATTTGCAATTCTTTTCTGACTTCTCTGTTCAGATCCACTGTTCATTTCTCTCTTGAGCTGTTAATTTCTCCTTATTGTTTTCTATATTAAGACTATATAGTTTTAAATTTTACATATTAAGCACGTTAATCATCTGTCTTATTTATTTCTCAGATTCTGTTTCACTTGGCAATCTGCATTTTCATTGTATGTTTTGTTGATATGCTAAAGATTGAAGTTCAAGTAGTCAAACCTCCACGTTATTTTAAGGCTTTATAATTCTCTTCTGTATTTATTTATTTATTTATTTTACTCAAATTTCTTTTTTTGTTATTGGAGTATAATTGCTTTACAATGTTGTGTTAATTTCTGCTGTACAACAAAGTGAATCAGCTCTGCGTATATACGTACATCCCTGAATCCCCTCCCTCTTGAGCCTCCCTCCTCCCCCCGCCAAGCCCACCCATCTAGATCGTCACAGAGCACTGAGCTGGGCTCCCTGTGCTTTACAGAAGGTTCCCACTATTTTACACATGGTAGTGTGCTTTCTTTCTTTGATTGTGTTTAACATTTTAAAAGCTCTTCACCATTTCAAGAATAGTAAATTTTCAACCTCACTTACTTTAGAAAAAAATTTTAAATTACAACTAGCTCCTTAATGTACTGAAATAAAACCTGAGAGATTCTGTGAAGTTTCAGGTAAAGTTTCATTTTTTCCCACTTAGCTAATATTCACATTTCCCATTAGAACAATCCATCTATTAAACATATTAGTGCATTTTATTCAGAGTGCATTAAAAGTTTCCATAACACGATTACGTTTTTTAAAAGATTTATTTTTTTTTTCCCAAATACTTTGGGGAAAGTTCATTGACCAGATGGCTGCTTGTAGACAGAAAGTGAAGTGACTACTGGAATGGTCCAAGTAAAAAGTGTGAGTTTCTCAATGACACAGGAGAAGTACATAGGAAAATCGGACTCTTAGCAGGGTGGCAAGAAGTGGGCATCTTTAGGACTTTGTGCTTCTATGTGCAGGAAAGAACAGAAAGCGAGAGTCGGGAGCAGGCAATGGTCTCCAGTTTTCTGGCTTTGGTTGCCCAGAAGAGGAAGGTTGTTATCCCTTGGGGAAAAGATGAGGAGTTTGCTGCGGCCCTGGATGGACAAGGGTCTATGGGAAGAGCAGAAAACAGAGCTGTGGGTTTGGTATATCATGATTGGAGATAAAGACTTGAGTATCAGAAACATCTAAGCAGATATAAACGTCGTACAGGTGACTGAGATCCCTTGAGAGGTTGTAAAGCATGGGAAGAGAAGCAACTCTGAAAAATCAGTGATGTGTCTCACAAAGAAACTAGTGACGCTAGGTAAGGCAGATTAAGTTGGGCCTCTAAACAGAACAAGTGTATGGATACCAAGGGGGAAAGGGGTGGGGTGGGAGGAACTGGGAGACTGGGATTGATGCATATACACTATTGACACTGTGCATAACATAGACAGCTGATGGGAACACGCTGCACAGCACAGGGAGCCCTACCTAATGCACGGTGGTGACCTAAATGGGAGGGAAGTCCAAAAGGGAGGGGAGAGCTGCATATGTATGGCTGATTCATTTTGCTGTACCCCTGAAACTAACATAACATTGTAAAGCAACCATACTCCAATAAAAAATAATTTAAAAAAATAATCAATAAAAAAATGATGGGCCTCTAAACAATAAGAGATCACTGTGATAAAGATGGAAAGAAATTCCAGTGACATAGGCTCACAACGTCAATGGAGACTAGAGTTTATAAAAGGAACAGATGTCAGTAATGACAGAAATCAAGAGGTGTTTAAGTGGGGTCACCGACAGAAAAGTGTGGCTTGTATTCGGTGCTGTGGAGCTTGCTGGCGACTTGGTCAAGAGCAGACGCCATAGAATCATGTTATGCGTGAGCGAGGGTAATGTTAGAGGAAGCCACATGATAGTTGAGGTGAAACAGAAAGCCATCAAAGGCAGTGGTGTAGCTCCCACATCCTGTGTCCAAAAAGCCAGCTTGAAATGGGAGGAAAGAAATGGGATGCTTATTTTGAGGATGCAGCAAGAACAGAGATTTTTCTTAACTTTCTTTGGTCTTCTGTTTGCAAAGAGAGAAAACTGAACTTTGGTACATGTTAAATGAAAAGAGCCAATACGGCTACGAAGGGGAGGGACACGACAGAGGAAGACCTGTCCTGAGCGAGGAGGGGACAGGAAGAGAACCACGGGGCGGAAGCCCGGGCATTCAGAGACCGTGAATGGAGAAGTGGGGGAGCCGTCAGATGAGCAAAAGCTTCTCTGCGGAAACCAGAGGTCCGTTCATCTGCTGCACACAAGATGGTGGAGAGGAGCAGTTGAAGAACGAGGAGAAGGTTTGAACTAATGCCTGGGGAGCGGGCCGGGAGAAGGCAAGGTCAGAGTTGAGGCACCAGGGGTGTGGAAGCCCATGCATTCATCCAAACACAAAATCATGTGATCGTGTGATTTCTTTTTCAGCAGCATTTCAGTTGAAAGGACAGTTGTTTAGGGGAAAAGAGAATGAGAAACCAGAATAGTGGGAAGTGATATCAGGGCAGAGAGTGGGTGACCACGGTTTAGGTTCTGGATGTGGTGAACTACTGGATGCTCACAACACGACCTAGAGCAGAGTTTCAGGAATGGGCTTCTGCAGGGGAAGTTGAGGGTAAATGGAATTGAAAAAGGCAAGAAATGGGAAGAATAATGTATTTGACAGGTTTTTAAAAATAAACATGGAAGCCTTCCAGATACTCCTAACATGGACACTCCATAAGTGTTTACATTGTGAGTGTTATAACTAATAATGTAGAGATTACTATCATTACAAATGATAAGCTTAAAGCTGCCATAACCAAATTCAAAGACAGTTGTACTATAGAAAAACATAGAGCCAAGCTAGTGAAGAAGACCAAACCAGGACGTATTATGAGTCCCACAGACTTATGAGGCTGTGGTCCTTAGTCTAATGATATAGATGAGGTTCTTGGAAGGGAAAAACACAAAGAAGGTGGGTAAAATTTCATCTTCAAGTCATATTTAATTATGGAAATCAATCTGCTCCCTGACTCTTAGAAGTGTTCTGGAAGTTATATAGCTATATATATTTTCTTCCCTCCTTAGCAAATTCCATGACAGAAGGAAGTATTATTTGAGTCAGTCCCGAGCAGCAGAAAGATAAAATTACATGGTGATTATGTCCCAATTTAACCAGGAAATCTAACAAAAGATGCAGAGAATGGATATTTTTAAGTGTCGTTTCTGTTTTAAGGGCATGGCTACCAATGGCAAAGATGAGGATGGACTTCTTCATGCCTTCTTTTTCATCCCCGTAGGAAGGTGTTATGTTATAGATTCCATGAGCAAAATAGTTTACCTTTTTAAAAAAGTAGTCTATTTATAAAATACAGAAGTGTACAGAAGTGTTATTCTTGTTTAAACTAGTGCCTTTTTCATCGAAATCCGATAGTGTGGAATACATTGAATAAAGAAACCTGAAGACTCTGCAGATTGGAAAAGTTGAAGTAAAGAAAGGTATTACTACTTTCAATGCACCTTTCAAGGATGGAATAGCTCTTGATCATGATTGCAAAATGCGGGGCCACAGTTGCATTCATTGTTCAGTGAGCTTGTCCACACAGTTCAACCCACCGACAGCAATGAATGTTGATTGTGACCTTTTAAGAAATAACCTCTGCCCGGGGAAGAGAAAGTCCTGGTGTGTCCTGCTTTGGTTTCCCGTCTTCAGCAAATTCTGAAACCGCGGTGGAGATGGTGGTTGGCCATAGGGTACAATCAACGGTCGATGGTTTTGATTTTAATTCCAAACTCACCGACAGCGTTGAATGTTCACTGAAGCAACCTCTAAACTCAGAATTCTGCTGACTTCACAGGATCTGTGAGTATCTGGAGGGGGTGGGAGACAGAAACAACAGAGTAGCTGCAGTCATACATTTGATGCATTTTAAGCCATTTCTAAACAATCAGAAAGAAGAAGCGTGATTCCTCCAACCGAGAGTTTGGCAGCCTTCCACGTCACATTGTGTGTGAGCAAAGGATCTGTTTCACTGAGCTAAAAAAAATGCCTTTCTTGGCTTAGTTCCAGGGATGAAATGATCTCACTGTTAATGACATAGAGAATTTGTTATTCAAAGTAGCTTGAGGTATCAAATCAAAACAATATCTTATAATTTAAATACAGTTATGCTTATGGTAGGTAAACATGATGTATTTAGATGATACTATTTAAAAAGAGTTTTCTTACATTTCCTGAAATCATATTAATGTTAGTCAGCGTTATCCTTTTATATTTAACATATCTTTTTTTTTCCTAAAATAGGGTTGTAAAATTAGTATCATTTAGAAACATACAGCACACTTTTCTTAGCTTATGGCACAAAGATTTCATTGATACTGTGAAAGGTACAGTCTAGGTGTGCTAAAAACCGGTCATTTCCCAGGGTTTGGATATGAAAATCCTAACACAGTTTATTATTTTTGTTCTTTTCATAGCTCCTTTCTCCAAGAGTGCTTTGTGATTTACACTTATTTTTACATTATTGTGAACTCCAGTGAATATATTTTTAGGACCACTTTCAATAATTTTCTATCATCAATTCAAAAAAAAAATCACTTTGAGTGTATCAAAACCAGGGTAGAAAGTCACTATTTCATACACTTAACTGGCATCCCATGTGGTTATAATTATTTGTGGGTGAGACAACCCGTAACAATTTGGGCTACTATTTTGAAGGTGACCACTGCTTACTCAGTTAGGACAATTGTTCTTGAAATACAAGTGAAACAGTCTCTCTAAACACTTATACATTCCAATATTTCACTCAGTAAAAATATTTTAAAGCCACTAATTGTTTAATACCTTCTAGACAATTTTTTTTAGGGGTAGAGGGTTTATTGATCTTTTAGGAGTTCATACTGAGGTGATAAATCTTAGAATATAAAACAGTGACTAATCTGAATTTCATGGTGTTTAATTCTTTTGAAATAAGTAAATTTTTGCTATGGAATAACACTCCTTAGGAAGCGGTGCTGAATCAGTAGGTGTTTCTGTGTTGCTGCTGGAAGGAATATTATCACGGGCCTGGGGACTCCCTTGTTTGCTCCTCAGTTACAAATGAAAGCCCATCACTCCAGCTTGGTTGCCTGCCCATTGCGATATCAGCGTCAGGTCAATGTACAACCACTTTGCATCATGCCTATTCATCTCTTGGTACAGCTGCTCACATTTGCGTAATACGGATGCTATGAAAAAGGTCTCTAAATTGTATAGTTCTCATTAACACAAAATATGCATTGGCCTGCTAATAAGCAAAGCTCTAGGGCAATTGGAACTCATTACAACGTATAAACTTGTTTTTCTTTTTTTTCCAACATATTTTCCTAGAAGTCCTTTGCAGAATATAATCAACTTAAAATTCTTAAATATAAAAATGATTCACTTATAACAATAAGAAATTCCATTAAATGTCATATACACATAAAGTAGCAATAGTAAATTCAGTAATTAATTCTTTCCTCTCTCCTTGGACGAAACCGGATGTTTCACATATAGTTTGCTGAAGACAATACCTCATCTCTGAGTCGTTTAAATGTTCCACAACTGGAAAATAGGACCATGTTCTTGCTTGTAGGTACCCTAGTGCCAGAAAAGAGAATAAACTTTAGGGCCCTATATTCCCCAATATTTTTGTTCCATACTTTGTTTTACTTGCTGGTCCAACTTAGTCTTTCACTGATTCAAGCGTGGCTTTTAATCACTACTTTACCTCTTGTAATCCTATGTCTTCCACGTCTTTATTTTCATGACTTAATCCTTGGCTATAAAATATTCATCTTTAAAGCCCTGAGATTCAACAGTCCTGAGGTTTTCCATTTTCTGTAAGAAAGTA